>NW_010286880.1:2228-37992 GCF_000700745.2 Antrostomus carolinensis
CGGAGCTGAGACGGTCCCGAACCGAAACCCCGGAAGAGTGAGCCTGAGCGATCCCCGAGAGAAGTGCCCTGTCTTCCGGTCACCCCTGGTTAATATACTGGCATGACGTGATATGATATGGAATATTTCATTGGCACATCCAGATGCCAGTTTTGGGTTTTGCTCCTCACTGCGCTTCCCCCCTCCCAGTCCTAATGCAGCTGTGAAGGAGCAAAAAACACGGTGGCCTTGAGCTGCAGCAACACAAGTACTGTTATCAAAGTTCTTCTCATGATATGTCTGAACTGAAACACTGAAAGTAAAATACTGCTATTCTAATTACTAAAAGGAAAATTAACTCTATCCTAGCAAAACCAGGACACCAGGACACACTAAATACTGAACCACATATTTTTGTCATCTCTACCTACATCCAAAAGATGTTTAATGTGAATCCTTTTTATGCTATGTAGATTTCATTTAAACAAAGTTTTGAACCTGTTCTACTTGGTAATCTTCTAAGTGTAAGCTGATGCAGTAATTAAGATGCTCAAGCATAAAGCCATGAAATAGCATGACATTCATGACATGCATCCAAGCTTTTCTGTAGGTCTCTTCCAGGTATTATTTTTATTGTTGATACCCTGGAAACAGCAACATTTAAAAAACAGGTCAAGTAAATATGAACCTTAATAAACTAAAGAATTAACATATTTATAGTATGCCATAATGTTGTCCAGGTAGAGGAGCTGACTCAAACCCTCTTCAGGACTGACAGAGGAGAGGGGGGGGTTATCCCCAGGTGCTGCAGAAAGGTTTAATACCACTCTTACAGGAGTCACGTGGAACAGCCACATTTTCACTTCCCTTTGCCTAGAGAGTGAAAGTCCCACTGTACAAACACTGGTTTACCAAGGGACAGAAAGGGAAAAACGAGCTTTTGCACCTGTTTGCACCAGACCGTGTCCAGCCCTGGGAGGGGATCTCAGCCCAGGGAGGCCTATTTCCATTGATACAAACCAGAACTTGAACAAGTGCATTCACAGCAGAACATTTCTAGATACCACGCTTGTGACTACAATTGCGCACGATGACCTGGTCCCAGACTTCATAACAACCCACTTTTCTTACGATAACATACCATGCCCTTACAGGCACGTGTCATTCACAGATCTGAGAGCAGAAGGTTGCACTGATTATAGCTGTCTGAATTCAGTACTGCTTAGGTCTGCCTGAAGATGACAAAAGTGAGTAATTTCTTACAAAGTTTATTTCTAAAAGGTGACTTTTGAACTACACTGTTAGAAGACACTAAAATACACTATAGACCTTGGCTTATTTTGAGTTTGCTAGATTCAGCTCTTCCTTTAACTTCAAAATATCAGAAGTGTCTTGTTTGCCTGGACAAGCGTCCATATGACTCACCATTTCTGTAATTTCAGCCTCACATTCATGAATCCACCAAGGCTACTGAATATTTATCAGATCTTGGACTTTTTTTTTTTTTTCTGAAAGATTTGCATTTAAATAAATAACAACAAAAGAAAGAGCTGAAGAGAGTCTTCCAAAACTCCCTTTCCCCCATGTTACCTCTTTCAACTTTTGTACCATCATTGCAGTCATTGTCTACCAAATCTTCCCAGGCAGACAGAGAATACATTACTGCTGCAAAAACCAAGATGCAGTTTAGGAACAGTAACTGCATGTGATTACATGAGTCTACAACATGCATATTGTTATGATACTTGTAGCTTTTTATTATTATTATTAAAAAGTCTACGATATTTGCTTAGTCATTCATTAAAACAAATGTTGAATTTGCTGTTTATTACTTTTTTGTTTATTTATTTGATTTCTTTTCCTGGAAGATGTTCTACCAGAAAACGTGAATCTATTTTTCTTTAATTAATTTTAAATTAGTTTCTCTTAGCATAATCTTTTTCTAACCTCTCCCTGGGCAATAGCCACTTTTCACACAAGAGACTCTTCTGGCAGCATTCCCTCCCTGTTTTGGTACAAATGCCACCAATGAGGAACTGCTGCCCTCTTTGGTGCCAACAGAACTGAGATGTTTCTGTTAGACTGGTTCCAAGAAGGGGGAAAAATCACAACTTTTGCATGTTACTTCCTGCAAGCAACAAAAAGAAGTACCAAGATCTCATCTGCCTACTCTTCACATAGGCTTTCCCTTTCCCATAGGCACCCTTGCGACACTTCAAACATCCACAGAGCATATCCAACATCCAATAAGCTCAAGATCAGAGAAATAGAGACTTTTGCTGCTAATGGAAATGGCTGCTCAGGACACAAATAGTTGTGGGGAAAAGCTCTGAATCAGTTTTCCCTTCATCTCCACTCACTAATGCAGAGAAAGGGAAGATGTAAATAAACTGGATGAATAAATAAATAAAACCCCAAAATAGCAGCAACCTCAGGAGCTTGAAGATGTTTCTGAGGGTCTGGAGGAGAAAAGAGCTAACCTCTGCTAACTGTCCACTAACCTCAGAAACAACTGAGCTCATCCTCCTCTCCCTAGCATGTCCTGTACTCCACAAAACAACAAACAGGAGCAACCTAAGCTCCTCTCTGCCCTCCCCACGTTGCACCTGAGGAAATCTGCACCAGGGAAAGGGCAGCACCAGGTGATGAACCAGAGATGTTTGGGTATGTGATGCCTCAGTAAACAGATGGTTTCAAGGGTAGGTTTTCAATGTGTAAGGGATGTTTTGGCCTTGCTGTCACCATGACATGTTTAGAGGGTCAAGGACAGCACAACAATGACTTACAATGTCACAGTTAGAATGATGGGACATCTGTAAGAACAAAAAATTCCCTCCCTTTGACAGAGGTTTGCTGGTAATTATGCTGGTCCCACTAACGTAACTGCAGCTGCTAAACTGCACTGCAAGAATATTAAATGCTTTTTTAGTACTGCTCTTCCATGCTAGCAGTTGCTGCAGTTACAGAAAGGCATTACAAAACCTTCACAGAGAAAAGCTGTCTTGACTCATTTCCCAAGCAGGCACCATGAGAAAGTTCAGCAACTTCCACACCATCAACACCACATCCATTCTGGTGGCAAGTGCTAATGCTCAGAGTTTTCCCTTTATAAATTTACTAGAACTAATCCGTACCTTTCTAAACTCAGAGCAATTTCCTGTCCTGAGGAAAAAGTGTCTTCTCATTCTAAATCCGCTTTAACGATCATGCCTGCCCGTTCCACAGAGACTTTCAGAAGGAAGAGACTCTAATCTATTTAGCTTCACAGAGGGTTTCTCTCTGACATGTGCTCTCCTAATAGACCATTTATCAGGATGAAGGGTGCTCCCCAGAGAGCACAGACAGCAGGACAGGGCTAGCCTGAGTGACAGTCTGTCCAGCAGAGATTGACTTTAATGAAGCACAGAATAAACAGGAAGATTAAGGGAGTGCAAAAATCAGTGACAAGTTTTGAGTACACCTGGGCAGCTTACTGTGCAGCACAGATCTGTCATTGAGTTATAAATGTTATGGATGTTTGGTTGCTAAGGATCACCTATAACACACAGAAATCCTGCACACATTACAAGAGAAAGCTTTCCCCTTAATTCTCACCCTTGAGAGAAGGTACCTGCTTGAAACCCAAAAACAAAACTTGTAGGTGGATGAGACTCTAGCTCAGAGCTGGGCCAGTTTGGGTTTTAGGGCTCTGGGATTTTTTAAGTAACTCCTTTTCAGATAACAACCTTTTGTAGATATTAATAATGGAGCTTCTTTCTCTGCAACAGAAATCTGGCAACAGTGCAGATATATTGTATGGGATCCATCTTAGCAAAGTTCAGACTGTAACATCTCCAGTTGAGTGTGAAGTCCTGTTACTGTTACTGTTACTGCCAATAGACAGAAGCAGGTACACCTGCCAGTTATAAACATCTACTTCAGGGTGAGATCATGTCAGCATCTCTCTCCACTGGCTGTAAAGAGAAAAAGATCAACTCAGATGCAGGCATCTTTGGACAACAACTTTCACCCACAAACATCAGACATGTAGCCTTGAGGTGTAGCCAAGTCTCATTCTTCATTCTGGAAAGTGTGACTCTTACTCCAGACATCTCTCCAACATCTTAATACTTATTTCTTTTGCTGGACTCCGATATAAATTGATAAATGGAGGCTGAGACTGAAGCCACGAATGGAGAGAAGATTTTTGACCCGTGATAGTGACCTACAAATGTGGAAAGGAACCTTTCCACTACACCACCTCACAGCTAGAAAAGCCTGGTTACAGTGTAGGCATCTACCACCCACAAGTAAGACTCATGTTAAATCTTCCTGTCTCCGGATGATCTGCTGAATTTAAATACATCATTTTGGTAAAACAAGGAAGCCAATCGTTCTTTCTGCAGATGCTAGTATTGAAGAGAACACAAAATACTGCCAGAATACTTTATTCCCAGAAAAGTGAATGGGAGTTTTAGCTCTACTTTCTAGAGCAGCAGAATTAAGTCAGTGTTAACTATTTTCAAATAGTTTTGTTTATGCAGGTCTGATAAACTCTTTACCAAAACAAAGAGCACAAGTTTCCAATAGGATAACAACTACAACACACACACTTGCTGTAAGATCTCCAGAGCATCTGTAGTTTTTGACATAAAGTGACTACATAAAGTGACTACATTTATAGATACTGTTCTAGAGTTCACATTGTTTAGTTTATTTCCCTGTAAAATTTCTGCTTTGTCTGCACTAGTATTCACACATGACATCCAATTTAACAGACAGCAGCTGCTCCACTGTATAAAGCCTTATACATAAGGTCTTTCTGTGAGTATAAAAATTGAAGTTATATGTGAAACAAGCAATACAAAAAGTGTAATCTTAGATGTTAGGATCCCGGTCTGCCCATGTTGCAATTTTACACTGTCAACAGATGATGGCACCAAAATTCAATCTGTAAGCGAATGCTACTAGATAACTGATAGATCACTTGGACAAAGACATTAAAACAAATGTACTGAAATGTAGCTGATTTAAATTGTATAAAATAGATATAAACTAAGCAAAGGCTGGAATGTGCCTTTTAAAATAAACCATTACCTTTCCCTCTTCCCCCATGTCTCAGACTTCAATCCTTAACCAGTGAACAAAGATTTTGCCTTTGAATTATGCCCATCAAAATGAGATACTGAGTCAGAGTCTTACTTCTGAGGGTTAGTCTGGATAGATATTCATGTTACTAGAGTCACACTTCCAGCCTTTGCTAATCTTGTGCTATGTACAGCAGTAAGCATTCTCTTCAAAGCACAGGCTAACTACATGATCAGATGCACAATCGAGAATGTGAAGAAGCTCAAGAATGTACCATCAATAGGCAAGCTGTACTGCCAGATCCATAAGAAGTCACAAATGTACTACCCTTCCATAGATATTTTCATGAGTTTCTTACTTCAGTCTTTGTCAGTTGCTCTGGTTTAAACACCATCAGTTTTGGCTAGCACTTGAAAAAACATCTGGTATATAAATATTAATCAAGTCATTTATAAGAAATATAGTCTACTTTCACTGCTTCTCAGGTAAACATTATGTACAGATTTAAAATAGCAGGAGCAGTATATATGATTTAAGATTTGGTAACATGATGAGTAATAGTTTTTTCTAAGGCAGATTATACCTTAAAACAGGAAGGAGTTAAATAATTCAACAGAAAGCACAACAAATGAACACTTAGGTAGTTAACAATTTACTGTTCTTTAGTCCTTGCAGAGGTTTAATGGAAGCCATGTTGTTTAATCTACAAAAAGTGGTTTCTATTTCCTATATGCTAGCAGAACCATCATTAAAACTGAATTTATTATTGGAATGAGCCTCAAAAATATTATGCCTCAGCATCGTGTCCTGGAATCAATGGTCAGGTCAGCATTCTGTTCATGGCATTATGCTCTGGTATGTCTCGAGCAAGACAAAAAGGTCCATTAATTCTGAAGGGCCAAAACCCCAACAACTGTACTTATCAGAAGTGTAATTAGTAGGTTGAATTCTACAGTTCAGAATAATGCTAGTGGCCAAACAATTTTTAAAGGGTGGAACACACCAGTATTTCACAAGAGCTATTTAAAACTAAAAAATACTCCAAAGTAACTATGGAATATAAAGACTAAAACATTTTGATACCTAACACATTAATATTTTGCTATTGCCAAAATGACTGCATTAAAATTTGAAGGCTTAAAACTGCATCTTTTGTGTTCAGAGATCACTGTGAAAGCAATTTCTGTAAGCTGTCCATTTATTCCTTCTAGCTCATTCATTTACTGATAGGACTGTCATTTTTTGACAGACAGTAATGAAGGTATTAGTAGCTGTTTTACCCTGCTTTGTACATTTCATATACCTTTCCTCATTAAAGAATATTTTGACACATTATAACAAGACGTTATTCTTTATGCTTGATACACAGGTAACATCTTTATACTCGTATGTGTCTGTTAAAGAGTAAAGATTTTTATTTTTAGAAATTGTACACTCTCTTTGCTTTTAAGGTATGACAGGAAAAGGCTTTATATGAGACATCAAAATCTTCCTACTGAAATATGCAAATATGATTGAGTTTTACACCATCAAAAATAAAAACAAGATTCAAAATATACCTTCACTCTTCATACAAAGTATGTTGAAGGATTTTATTTTATTTTTGTTAACACTCTGGTTATCTGTACTGTTCCAAAATAAATCTTCTGTTCTATCTAATTGATGCTTCTCCCTGTGTGTTTTGAGTATTACACCTTGGAGACTTGCTCAGGAAAGGCCTTGTAAACGAAAACACTGAAATGGAAATCAAGAAAACACTTTGTTTCTAGCTCTACTAAAAGTACTATATATGCTCTGCTTAATCTAATTTTCATTGAGGGCTAATTTTAGGAAGTTGATTATTTTCCAGATTTCTGAATTTGATCCATTAAAATCCTTCCTTTCTCCAACCCCTCACTGCAAACTTTTTACAAGATTTTTTGTTAACTAACAATATATGCCATGTGTACCAAAACTATAAATCTGGGTTGGGCTTCTGCATGGAGCTGTAGAAGAAGTGAAAAACGACAATAAAGGTTGGAGTTAAAAAGCTCAAGTTGCACAGTTAAAATAGCAGCATTTTATTTCTAATTCTTTAGGTAGCTAAAATCAAAAGTCAGGGCAGACTAGAACTGATTTTGTTTAAATGAAGCATTTTACAACTTTTCTTCACATTACTGTTTTTCCTCACAAGACCACTAGACCAATTACTAAATTACCAAAGTCTAACCCCCATCCTTGCCAACAGCTACAAGGTCCACAGCTCCACCTAAGTGCTTAAGTATCACTATCCTGAAAAGCTGCCTTGACTGATGGGCGAGCAGCCTGCCAGCCTCATCTGCAGGTTGAAAAAGCAAGTATGATACCCAGAGTCATCACACCAGCAGGCCTTTCCTCCAGCTAAGTGGGCAACACTGCTGGTATGGCAAGAGCATTTGCAGAGAAGTAGATAACACTGACTCATCTAGATTAAGTTATTCTTTTGCTCTCTGCTCAATGAGGAAGGGAATTAAATAAGATACATACAAGCCTGACTTCCTACTACAATTTAATTTGACCAGCATTGCAGCATGCATCTTCTGCAGATTAGATTCTTAATGACTCCATCTCAGCTAATCTCATACTTTTAATTCGTGTGCTAGATCTATTCTGTGATGACTCTAATGGGCCGAGTGATGTATCACAAGGAACATAGTTAAGGCAGCAGAAAACCCTCGCTCGGCTTTACTAGCCATTGTACCCAAGCCATTTCTCGGTTAACTCAAGTGCAAATCCAAGGCTGGCATCCCGAATTGCGTGCACTGTAGATGAACTAAAACAGACGAGACTGGTTCAAGAGGAAACTCAATCAGACATCAGGTTAAAACACCCATTAGCACATGCCATTAACACATCATTTGCAGAATAAAGGCCCTGGAAATGAATAATCCCTGAAGCAATGCAATACCCACCCAATATCTGGCTAATCCCTCCCAGGAAAAAAAAAAAATAGCAAAGCCATGATTCCAGCTAATATAAATCAAAAAAGATTGACTGGAGGGAAAGTGGCAAAGCATGCAACTGATAGAATGAGTTCCTCCACTCCTGGAACATCGCTCAATGAGGAGGAGATAAGGAAGACAAAAATCTCCGGAGGAGTTCCAAAAGGCCACACTTTACTGGCCACATATTACAAATCATCTTTTGTTTTAAAGAAAGGCATGAGGATTATAGCACTGTATTTATCTTTACCCAGCTTTATATTCAAAACCAAAACGCTCACACTGTTCTTCTGGGACAAATATGTGTGTGCGTTTATCTGTACATTTTAGTAATTTATATAGAAGTTAATCCAGTGGTGTGATGAGAAATGCACATTACATTTAAATGAGCAGAGGGAATAACAAAGAAAACAGATGAATCCCATTACAGGTGTCTGTGAGGAGGAGAATATGGATGTGAAGCTCCAGTTTGAGAATTTTAACAGCTGTCAACACTGAAATACCCCAGTGGGAATTTGAAGAGTAAAGCCTTTAACAAATCTTGCAGGTTATTGATGTTTGGCCTGTGCATCCACAGAGGGTTGAAATTAATGGAGCAAGGTTTAAACTCAGCCAATGTTATTAGGATAATTTTGTGTTCTAGTGAATGTCATCATCATGTAGAATGAATTTCTGTCTTTTAGTAAAAGAAATCTAGTAAATGTAGTATTTTTAAACTTCTGTAAACTATTGGAAGTGCCTATATAAACTGGGAGCTTGCTCTTTACTTGCTTTTAGTTACAGCACTAGAAAGGTGAGCTCGGTTCAGTAACAGAGCATACCACACAGTTCAATCAACTTATTTTCTGTTAATTACAAAAAACATGGAGACTCTCCTTAAGAAACAGATATTTGCCTTGGTTACAGAAATTCTCCCCACTACTACAAAAGCAGCAGTCTTTTTGCTACAGTTATTAGAACCAGAACTAGGACAACTGCAGTAGGATGGCCTCAAAGTCATTCCTACTGATATTTGAAAGTCAGGAATCCATGAAGTACACAAATTAACAGTTCAGCCTACTTCAATGAAAAACCCTTTAGGTCTGAACATATTATATAGTATTTCTTCTAGAAGCTTTTCAGAAAAATAAAATTTATTATATCTTGCCACAAAAAATGAACAAGTTGCTGACAGTAGTACAATGCTTCTTTCAAAAGATTGCAGTATAAATGGAGTCATTGAAACTAGTTTTGTCAAATCAGATAGTAGCTCTTGATCTGCATAAATTATTATTTTGGGAGGGAAACATGTCTTACCTTGGCACAAGAGCTCTTTAAAGTAATAGACTTTTGTGAAAATAACTATGTGGGTTTCTGCAATATGCAGCACTATGCTCAATATTTAAAAAGAAAATAAACATTACAGGATCCAAATGACACTGAGATTTTACTTTTGAGATTCAGGGATGCTTGGATTTTAATGCTTATTTAACTTCAGTATTTGAATCTTTATTTAGACATGATTCCCAGAACTTCTACAAATAATGGACAGTTCAGACTGGGAGTTTCCATCTGCTCTGGTAACAAGGCGTTAATTCAAAAATTTTCTTCTTGGTCACCTGGTAAAAAGGATTTTGATATTCTACTCTGCTCCCATTGATCTACCCAGGTAATTTTAAATCAATAAAGCAAATAATTACAGGTTCCTAGAAGACATAGTGCTAATTTACAGTTACATTTACCTTTAGAATACTAACTTCAAAACAAAATTAGCTCCTTCTATGCTTACTTATCCTTAAAAGAAAAATTGTAGAAATAAAAATCAGAATAATAATTTTAAAGCAGAAGATGCTACTGTGTTTGTACTCCACTCGTAAAGTCAAGTCTGTTAATTGTTATTTCGAAGGTTATTCATACCAAGGGGCAAATGCAAGGCCATTTTCAATCATTTGCAGTACACGGGATGTCCAAAATACACATTCAAAAGCCGGTTAAGAAACTGAGTAATTACATCATACAAATGAAGGATAATTTGCACACGTTCTCATATTTAAATCTGAAAATACCAGTATGGTAAAACTGTGTTTAACTGGGCCCAAGAGACACTCTTCCTAGAGACTGCCTCCTTTTGCAAGGAAATCTGAACTACAGTAAAAACCTTTTCTTAGCTAACTGCAACCCAAAACAATAGCATTTGGTTGAGCTTACAGACAATCCAAAACTATTCCTCCAGGGCTTATTAACCCTTTGCTAGTAAATTTAACCTTTAAATTAATTTATTGCAGGCTGAGAAATGCAGAAAAGAAAACGGCTTGACTGAAAATCTAAGGTGAATAGAGCACTGCTGTGGTTTCTCAAATGAGTCAAGCCTGTGTAGTGGCTGGAGCACAGGGAGCACGCTAGTCTTCTCAAAGCTGCCTGAAGGTTATGGGAAAACTGGCTACATCTTGCAGCACTAACTCATCCACTGCTATGGGGAAGTTGCTTAAATACAGACTGCAGGGTATGGTTTACAGTATGTGCTTCTTAGAATGCTGCTGCAGAAATGAGGCAGTTATGAGCATACTTGAAAGAGAAAGGACCTGACTGTAATTAGGGAGTAAGTGTGCATTAGAGGCTTTTAAAATTTAATTTGGATACCACATTGCATCTCAGTTCTCTTTCCTTAACAAACAACAACAAAAAAAGCTTCTTACTTAAAAGCCTTTATATTGTACAATCCCCCTGAAAACACCACCCAATAAGGTCTTGTTGTACTTGTCCTACAAATATGACACAATCCCTGCCCCAAAGTTTGCAGTTTATGTGTTACAAAGTCTAATTACAGTGTGAGTGTAAACCAGAAGCCCTCTTACAAGTGGCAAAGTTCTGAAAAATCAAGATAATTACAACCCTAGCTCATCCTGATTTGTGAGGCTATTTTTAGAAGCGTATAGGCTAATGTGCTCTGAGCTTTTTTATATTTGCATTAAGTCCTCTGTGATTCCTCGTCTGAAATGTGTGCATATGCTGAGTCCGTGTGAGATGCTACCACTGGCGCTTGTCATAAGAATTAAATCCCTCTCAAGCTTGTTTACAGCTCAGCACTTGTCATACTGCTCCCCTGAGCTTCATGGCTGGTTGGTTTGTTTTGTTTTGTTTTTTTCCTTCTCTTTGGCTCTGTGGAAGATTTAATTTCTTTTTTGTTTATGTGTGTACTTAGACTTGCAGGTGCAGGAAAGAAAAAAATTGCTGTACCCAGATGTTTTGAAGCTGCAGTAGCATACACACAGCTGAAATTAAGGAGAAAAACTGTAGCAGATAAAACCAACTTTCTCATACAGTATTCTATAGCATGTTGAATAAAACTGTCATGTTTCATTGACAATTAATTCAATTTTAGGAAGACTAGAATATTTTACAGTTGCTGTCTCTGCTTTTTTTGCAAGAGCTTTTTAAAGTCTGAAGGTGGTCCAATTACTCCTATTTTCAACTTCACTAATATCTTCTTGTAGTGGTTACAGACTCAATCATCAGTACAGCTACTGCATATCAAACTGTCATAGATCTTTACTAAATTGGTTGAACCTCAGAGAGTTTTATCCAGATTTCTAAGTATACTTTGAAAAATATATTGTATTGTTAAAAAAACCCCAAAACAACCCTCTTGCTTCTGTAGCAATAGGATAAATTGTTGCTTGGATTGCCTGCGGAGACTCTAGTTCGAATATCTCAAATCACATCTAGTTAAGCATGTCTCCATTTCCCAACTGCAGCTGGTTAACATTGCAATTCATTTACCCCACCATATACTCTAACAGCCCATAAAAGGGTGCAAAGATTAATGAGCTACTGTTTCACAGGCAACTACTGTAGCTATCTATCTGCAAACACAGTAATGGCTTATCTGCTTCACCTTAACAGCATGTGCAGACAGAGCCTTTCTGCAATAAGTAGAAGGGCTGCTAATTTCTCTTTTCAAGCTCAGCACAAGCACTGAAAATCTTCCCTTAGATATGCATGTTCCTAGTCAATTATGTTTATTCCCACAACTATGTGGAGAATAAAATAGTTCTTTCCTTAACGTTCTTTGATCAACTTTTAACTTTTCTAGTCATGTACAATCTGTAACACAGAATTTGCTAATGATGGGAAGGTAAAGATGCAAGCATCTGACACAGAACCCACTGGAATCTTAAAGGACACTCTTGTGGAAACCTAAGTGGATGAATCTGCTTTTCTTTTAGCTGTTTTTAGCTTCAGTAACTTCCTCTAGAGCTTCCACTGTGGAAGAGCCTGATCAGTGGCCCTATGACATGACCTCTACAATTACAATTTCTCAAATGTCTTTTCCAATCAAATGATTCTATGAATATTCTGCCAGCTGACACAGTGGGGAGGACTATTTTTTAAATATGTCTTTGTTTTTTCTCTGGATTTCCAGTTATTATCTAAATAAATAAATAATATTAATAATTAAAAATTATTTCTCCAGTGAGGTTCAGAATGTTGCTCATCTTAGAGCTGATCTGGCATAGTACTCAAAAGTTTAGGGTATTAGAGAGGCACCATGAAATTGTTGAATATTAGATCTGTAAATATACAGAACTATTTCTTTTTTCTAAACACTTTGATTTTATAACTCAGCATAACTAACTTTACTATGCACAATTAAAGCATACACTGTCAAACTGATGGCAGAGCAGTAAAAATATGTTTGTGTAAGACAACCCAGGAGAGAAATTCCATTTCCTATGCTAGTCGAAAGAACACAAGGACAGTTAAACCAAAACTGTTTTTACAGCGTCCTCCAAATGCGGGGTGCTGCACAAATAATAATAATAAAAAAAGACAGTATTGATTTAATAGGGTCTCTGGCAAGCATAAAGGTTTCCTACTCCATGTATGCTCTTTTCAGCAGATTAAAAGACAAGAGATTCTAGTGGATAATATGAGTGAGGTGCAGAAAGCACTTTTCACCCCCTCCGAACCAGATATGGCAGTGAAATATATCGATATGAATATATATATATAGCTTGATGGATAGGAATTATTACTCAAGTTTGGACTGAGTGAACTTTGTAATTTATTGACCTTTACCTAATTGGTGTACACTATACTCAAGAATATCAGTTTACAGTCAGGTCAAATCTTTGTGCTGAGAAGTGACCGATAACAGACAGTTTGATGAGACGCTGCACAGAATCTCATATTTCTTGATAGAGACCTCTACTCTCATTAACTAAAAGCAGAAGCATTTTGCGTGGACATATTCTGTATTCCACTCACAGTAAAGTTCCTATTATGCTGCTGCTTCTTATTGATCTTTTATTACAATGAAGCATCTTGACACTCCAGTGACACTCTTCGTTTGCTGCTTTGTATTTTCTCTGGAGATTCTGTTCAGCAGAATTCCTACAAGCTTTAGCATCACCTACGAGGAAAAGAATACGGCTGTTATTGCAGGGAGTCAGAAGTTCAGGGTGGATACCCACTCCAATTAGGGATAAGCAAGAAAAACATGTTTTCATAGTTCCTTCCCCCTGCTCCCCTCTATTGATTTTATGCAGGGTCACATACAAAGTGATATAAAAGAGATGTGATTAAGGAACCCTCATAGAAGTGCAAGTGAATTGTAAGCTCTCTCAAACAATATACTTTATTTTTATGGAAAGAACCAACACATTTGTAAGAACTGTGTAAACACATCAAATAATGAAGGTATTAATATAAACCACATATAAAGTGAGAAGACAACAGATATATTTTTATTACTGCCAAAATACAAATGGCAATAAGAGCTAACAGCTTCTTAAAAGCTTCCCAGATGCCACTGCTAAACAGCAGTTCCCTAGTGCAGTTAATCTATGAGAGCTTAAGAGTCAAGAAGAGGTCCACTTTCATGCAGAATTATGATGTCTTTGGTTTAATTTCAACAATGAATAAACTTTCCCATGTATAATAGTGTCTATGGATCAATTGTACTAGGAAGGGCCAGCTTTAGCCTGCAGGAAGTGCACAAGCCTCACAACAATTTGAGAGTCACCGCTGTCCTGGATGGGAACAATGCTTCCCAGAGCCCTCAGGGAGCCCTACTTCCTTAGCACAAACTGACTGGATGCACATCTCACCTACTTTTATGGAGAGTGGAGAAGAAACCCCATTTCCCTCCATTGAGTAGCTCACCTAGTCATTAGTATGCTTGGATTAGCAAAGATGATCTAATTCAAGTTTAGACAACTTTGTGCTCGAGAGAGCATAAGGATTGTTGCTGAAATATTTCTTTTTAACATGATTAAAAATAAGGCTCATTTTGTTCATTATTACTCTGTTCATCTACATCAGGAAAAATAACACCAAGTTATATTTTCATTATAGCTGCACATAAACAAGTGTGTGTGTGTGTGTGTGTGTGCGCGCGTGCACACAAGGAAAAATAATGGGAATCCAGTAACAGTTCAGCATAGTTAAGATTTCACCGGACTTCTTGTACTGCCACCACTTACCCTCTATCGAGCTCAGTTTTTCTGAAGGCTTCCTTTCAGGCTGAATTCTTCCCAATTATAGTACTGGGATTCATTTTGAGTCCTTCCATTCTGTCCCAGGTTTACTTAGTAATAAGATTTAATATATAAATAATTAAAAATTAAAGTGTGAGTGATGAATGTCTGGGTAGTAGACTAGTTTGCTACGTTCTAAAATCCTACACTTTTAACATTAGAATTTTTATTGAAAATGATTCTTCTGTAACTGCAATATGGTGCCTCTACTGCAATGTGCTTGCTTGGAAGAACCAAGTATGTTGAATTTACATAGATCTAAAAACATAGATCTAAAAACATACAATCTGGTGCAGAAGTTGTATTATAACCTTTAAGCATTTACACTGAAGGATGCATAGGTCATACACAAAAAAGGTTTCTACCTTCAGTGGCAGCAGTTAATTAAAATATACACAACTAATAACATCTCTGGAGATCCAGCCAGTTTTTAAAGGAACTGATCCAACAACTTCATTACTCGCAGCTGTTTGGTATACTGAAAGCTCACTGTGTTTATTCCTCTTCTGGAAGTGCTTTCCCCTGACAAAGTAGGTATTTATCTACAGTTCCCTACAGACTACTCCAAAAGTTGCATTTCTTAAGCTGTGGTTTCTCATTCAGCAGCAA
Organism: Antrostomus carolinensis; assembly: GCF_000700745.2. Classification (NCBI taxonomy): domain Eukaryota; kingdom Metazoa; phylum Chordata; class Aves; order Caprimulgiformes; family Caprimulgidae; genus Antrostomus; species Antrostomus carolinensis. Next base: position 17,362 of record NW_010286880.1, read on the forward strand.
ATGAATGGCCTAAACTGGCCATGCTGTTCTCTGCTGCAGCTTGTTGCTGCTGCCAGTGATGTTTTTTCAGCCTGAGCTGCTTTGTGAGTTAGCTCAGCATGTATCTGCAAAAACTGGCTGAAGTGAGACTTAGGAAGTTACAGGGGAAAAGGGCTGCTTCAATCACTGGTTCTTACAGAATCAGAGCCTTGCAAGCCTTGGTTTAGCAAATTTATGAGATTAAACTTGGATTCCTCTTGTAAAACGCTTCTGCCTTCATCTAAAAAAAATGTAATTACCAAGTAAAAGAAATGTTTTAAAAAGCAAAATTTACTTAACTCTATTTGTGGTGGTAGTCCAAAGTGTGTTGGTGATGCAGGTTTAAAAGGGAAGAGAATAATACCATTCCCCCCCCCCAACTATATCTGTAGCTATAAGAGAAAGACAAACTTCCAGGTACACAGTCCTTCTTGGGGTTGTGAAACTGCAGCAACAAACGGCAGGAAAGTACAAGCTGGGAATAGTTATTTTGAATTCTATTATGGTCAGTAATTCATGAATTTGAGAGAAAAGGCAGATTAAACAATAAAGAGCACAAGACTGTCTAGTAGAGAAACTAGGAGAGTTTTAAAACCTTTTAGGATGGACAAAGAAATCACTATGAAACAGTCAAGGGTCAACTAGAAGAGTTATGCCAAAATTCTAAATGCAGTCTTAGTTTTTTGCTGTACTCAGTTCATTATTTTTAATAACCATTAAAGTTGTGAATTTTAGCTCCCAGGCTCATATTTCAAACATCTTCCATAATGATACTGCTTCTGAAATTTAAAGACCATACAAATGTAATACTTTGATATTGGCACTACACCCTCACTAGTATTTGAAATATGCTAATGGAGAAACAACTGCAAAGGGAAGGGAGGAAATTTTATCTTTCACTCCATTGAATAAAATCGAGAAGAGTACTTCTGGACACAGGGGATCACTGTACATTCCCATCCACAAGTAACTTGCATTACTTTTGCTAGGAAAAACTTCAGTATGTGTATTGTATTTTAAATACAGGACGCACTTTTATTCCCTTTTACATCATCAAGACTGCCTTCTGAGGAACCCAGAGGACAACGGATTTCTTTTATTGAATACAAGTAAGTTTTAGGGTATTAAAAAGTATGTTCTGCTTTAATAAGCTTGTCTTACTAATTTAAACTGAATTCATATTAAGTTCCAAGCAGGTCTATAAACAATAGAAGTTCTGTGCATTCAAGTTTCTCTTTTAACAAACTTAAAGAAACTTCACAGGTTATCCTCAAGAAAGGCTGAGTCGTTATCAGCCTTAAAACAGAGGATTAGACAGCCTGTCTTGATGCTTTTCTTTGGTAGTACTTATCAGTCTGCTATCTCAGACAAAGGACACTGAAAAGTGACAAGCTATAGTTTAAAGGATATTTAAAGAGTATTGTTAAGAGACTCTTCAGAAGAACTTCAGACAGAACTTCATTTGCAAAGATTAATAAAATGCCACTATTCAACACTAAGGCACATCTTACTATGTTAACATAAAGCAGCAAACATGCCACAGGTTAAGAGCTGCTTTTTGGTTCCACCAAGGAAGATTATACAAGCACTTTTGTCTCCTCTAGGATAACTGGTCTTTCTACAGTTTCACCAGGGCATCCACTATATGTTATCTGGGAAAGAAAATAAAACTGGAAAGTCATACAAACAGAAGAAAAGCTCCTCTAGCATGAATGTGTTGCCTTCCGTTCCTTTTGGGAATTCTGATCTGATAAGGATATCTAAGGCTCTTTGCTATCTTTCAGAGCCATTAAGTTGGATGTGCTCAACTGCTCTGGTTGCTCAAACTGCAACTTTAGAAATCAGTAAAAAAGCTTCACTTTATAAGATAAAGTAGGTTAACCAATCTGTGCTGCATGTTGCACACTACTATTCATTATTAAAATTCTGAACTTACTTTTGCTTCTCTCTTGTAGAAGTGTCTTTTGCTTTCCATCACCAGCCAACAACTGAAAAGTTGATTATACACCAATAGCCAAGAGAAGACATTCCAAGATACAAAGGATTGTGACAGGAAAAAAGAAGCCATTTAAATTATGTCTAACAAATACACTGTATTTCACTAAATATCCTGGGAAAATCATACCATGTGCCACCAATTTCCTAGCTCAAAGAGAAGTGAAGTCTTTCCAAGAAAGTTCAGTGGAAAGACACAAATCATCTGAATTCAGCTGCGAACCTGAGAAACTGGTACACAAAATTAAATCCTCATTTCAGGCAGCAAGCACTCAGGTAATTAAAATATACACAATTTAAAAACTAGTAAGTATTCATGTTCCACCACTTCTACAGCCTTAAAAGAAAGCAAGGACTTCAGTTTGTTGCTGGAATATCATGACAGGGTCTGAATGACAAAGATGTAAGAAGCTGCAAAAAAACAGACCCACAGGTTACCTTCTTTTAGTTAAAAAGATTAATTCTTAATTACACTATTTATGAGTAAAACACACCAAGGTTACATTTTCAAGGTTACTACATTATCAGATGAGATAACTTTCTTTATAAACATACCACTATATGCTACCCAATTCATCAAAATTTTTGGAGAAAACAGCTATTTTGAATTAAATGCCTAACACTGAGAATTTAGTGAACTAAAATACGAAACAAAGTTTATTTACATTAAATTAATAACATAAGGAATTCATTTACTACTTAAATGCTTAAAGAATGGAGAATTGGCTGCTGACAAGCTAACACTTTTTGATGATGGAATTAATCTTACTTTATATTGTCTGTTACAGCCCATACATGTAATATGAGCATTTAATTTTCTTAATATGAAGCTAAATTTGCCCAAATTTAAATGCAGATACACATATAGCATCAGTTACCCTTGTGGTTGTCAAAAACTATCAGCCTCTTTGAAATTATGAACAGTAAAAAACCAGCACATTTTTTACATCAATAAACACATCAGCTTTATAGCACCTTGCAGGCATAACAACTACATTAATCTCCCTCAAAATGAAGCATTTCACAGCTAAACATTTTCCACCTTTTTAAAAAAAAAAAAAAATCTGGTGCAATATAAGAAGCATCAACTTAACATAGTTCTTTGGGTCAATGAAATAACTGAATACAAATTTTAGTTAAGTGTGTTAGAACTAGAACAGTGATCCAAAATTCAAAGGAACATAACAAATAACTTTCTGCATAGTATCTGTAAACTAATACGAAATATCAGTCAACATACTTTCCCTTTTAGCACTGAATTAGTAGAGAAATGTTAATGGAGTCAAAGTTATACATAAAAATGTACTGCTCAAAGGAGATTAACATGCCAGGCTTCATTCAAGAACTGTCCTTTTGAGCTACATTGAAACTAGAGTAAAAATTTTAATAAAAGCAGAAATCATTCAAGTAATCATAAAACATACCTACCAATTTCTTTTTATTAGAAGCATATTAAGCATACATAAAAAATACAGGATGCAACTAGACAAAATAAGCTCAAAAACCTCAAAAAACAAATGCTAATGAAAACAAAAAGATAACAATTGGGTATCAAATATGCCCCACACAAATTTCTAAAGTGTCTCCAACCAAACTCTTCTTTGACAGCCTATGGCCAGTCTTTGGTAAAATATTAGTATATCCTACAGCATAAAAAAATATAACTGCTTTCTACATGCCAGCATAACAGTGCTTAATGCCTGCAGAAAAGCTTGAGATCTTTGAGGTTTTGCAGAATACTAAGTGTTACTCAAGATTCTTTACCCTGATCTTCAGTTTTTAATGCCTTCTAGCAGTAAAGCACCACAGAACATGATTTAACACCTATTGCCCAGAGATGTGTCTCTGTCTCTCTCCCACCATTTCCTGGAAAAGTGGACTTGGTTCTATTATAGTTTCATGTTTAAAATACATCACACAATACTAACAACTCAGTCTGTGCTATGATTTGATCTGATTTCCCTCCCTCCTTGGGTTTACTCATCCATTTTGTTAAACTGAACCACAGGTAAAACAAAGTTTCTTTCCCAAACTGCACAAGGCAAACAGACGTTGGCACTTGAGGAAGTTCCAAGTGACTGAACACAAACTGACCGTAAGTTAATAATGACAACAGTTTACAATTAAATGCAAATAATGAAGATAGCATATGCATGGCATGTGATTTCCTTAAAATTAAATGTTTACATATAAACAATCTGAAATTATTATTGAGGCAAATATAGTAAATCTCTTGAGATGAGGGGAAATGGTGGTTCTAGTATGGATACCAATAATTAAGTTACTGGTTTTTGGTAAAGCAATGAAAACTTGAGGTAAAATGTCTTCCTAAGTACAAAAAGAGAGGTGGTATAGAATAAGAACTCCTGACAGCTGGATGGAAAAAAACCCAAAAAGCACAACAACTTTTAAATTACTCAGAAACAAACAAAACAATAAATTATGTGCAGTTACACTCAAATAACTCAAAATGCATTCAATGTAACTTGATCCTCTGAAGTGACTTCAGCTAAAAGTATCAATTTAACTTATCTCTAGGAAACCTCCCAAGTAACATGATGGAGATGAATCTTCATAATTATGCAGTCTCCTACAGTGTTTAGTCAGCAAATGAATTATTTCATATAGGAAAAATGTTTCCATGATACATTTTACTTGCCTATTTAAAGCTATCTGATGGTCTTGCTAGAACTATCTAGTTCTCTTACCTCTTCCTTTGGAAGGGCTACTAGATATTTGGGTGTTTTATACCTAACGTTCATTACCTTTTGTTTAATCATTCTCTACATGGTTTAAAAGAAACAATGCTTTACATACTAAGTATCTGAGAATATATACACACACACTTTCTGCCTAATACACAGATTTTCCAATCTAAGTTTTATTTTCCAACTTTTCTCAACAGTATGTGGCCAAATTGCCCTCAGACACATGGTCCGAATCTTGTGACTGTCCTATGCTAGGGCAAGAGCTGGACTCCATGATCTTTGTGGGTCACTTCCAACCCACAAGATTCTGTGATTCTATTAAAATCATAAATGTTTTTAAAATTTAATTGCATAATTAAAGACAAATGCAAGGAATTTAAAAACAAGTATACAACTGGTTCCAGTTGAACTTAAATCTTTTCCAGCACCACATATCAGAGCATTATTCAAAATATATCATTTGCAAGGAAGATCATAAATCAGATTTAAAATACTATAGATATTTCTCTGGGTTTAAACACAGATGCATTCAGGAAATCCTTCCATAACAAACACATCAAGTTCCATAGCTGACTAAGTCCTTTAAACTGTCCTCATTTTGATGCTGTATTTTATAATCTTCCACATGTACATGCATGAAGACATCAGACTGGCTAATCATACCTCAAGTTAAAGATTTCACTAAAATCTTTAAAGAACGACATAATACTGCAATTTATTGCTCTCAGCTTTTTCATATCTTGTTATTTCAAGCTCTTAAAGTGGCAGATCTTGAAGAGCTGTGACTGTGTAAACTGTTCCACTTTTCCTTTTTAAAAGTCTTCTAAATCTGCATGAATGAAAGTTCAGATGCAATTCAAAATTTAAGTCATATAACTCTTCAGATTTTGAAGCAATTTGAGATGATGAGATGTGGTTTATTTTAGAGGTTCCAACAATAAGCTGGAGAGTCTCTAAATTTTAATACTGTTGCTGATTAGACTCATTTAGCAGCTGAGCCCTGTTAACCTACAAGGACAGAGTAGACTTCAGTTGCATGCTGACAGCCCAGAAAAATATCTCTATATAATTTGGAAAAGTCAGAACATCTTACAACAAGACACAGCTACAAAAATATGTTTATGCATAGGCACTTGTTCATTTAATTCTAAAAAACCAAACAAAAAGCGTCACATAAGCCTCAAATTCACAGTTTTAAAATGAAATAGTTTCTGGGAGCTGTCACTGAACTCCCCCTTTTTTTTTTACAGCAGGAAGACTACGGCCAAGGTTTCAAGCTGAGCATAAAATTATGCACAAAGACAAGGTTTTGTTGCAAATATTTACTCAAAAGTAATAATTTACAGCAGTCCTTTAACAGCTGTTCAAAACATTTAACATTCATTAGAAACAAAACTTGAAGTCAAAAACACATTCTGAATGTTTCAAATGGAGCAATGAAGTTGTAAGAGCAAGCTATCATTAATCATATGCATTCCTACATCTAGCTGCTAACTAGAAAAACAAAAAAACAACAAAAAAAACCTAAACCAAAACCAGCAGCCATCTTTCTGTATACAATTTAGACTACAAAAAGTCCTGAAATTGAACTGTACAATTCTATTTTATATGCCCTTGTGTCCTTTTTGTAACAGTTTGCCAGTAGCAGCTGGAACACAGCAGAATGCATGCCAGTAGGTGTTTCCAGTTTAGTGTTTTTCTTCTTTTTGCATAAACCAGTTTTTACATTAAACCATACTTTGGTGTGACTTACAGACCATTCCTATGGGTCTACAGCTAAGAATAATTAAAACAATGGTAAAAGCCTAACAGCTACAGTACTTTCAGCAGTATGTTCTACTTTATACAGTTATGTTCAGTATTTCTGCACAGCCTGCACACTGAAAATCCCACAAATATATATTTTTATTGTAATAAATCCACTTTCACTGAAAGTTTATTAAGGTAAGCTTACAGCCTGGCAGGATTACACCTGTACAGAGGTGCATAGATTCATATAATTCTGTTTACATGCTTTTACAGACAGGAATGTGACACCAAGTCCAAAGGTTTATGGTTACTCAAAGTATCAGCAGACCAATAACCATCATTACAAGTGTGCTCCATTTCAGCATCAGAAGTGAATTCATCCTAAATTCTACTGTTTAATGATATTCACACTGAAGGATTTAAAAAAATATTTTCTTGGCAAACAAATCACCATATCCCAGGCTAGTTAACTATAAAAATTAGAATTTATTCCTCCTTTCAAGTATCAATCTAATAAGACATAACACATCTAAGAGACAGGGAGATACATTTGAACATGCTGCCTTTTGTAAATTTAGTAAATTCAGTTGTACATAGACATATATGCTATCATCGTATGCAGAACTTTCCTCTAGTGTCTCTTTCTCTCCTCCCTCTCCCCGCCTCTTTTTCATTTTTAACAAATAGCATCAATGAGCACACTCATCAGGAATGGTCCATGGTGTTCTCACCATTGTTTATAACAAACAAAAAAATTAACATAATTTCAGCTTGCTTCATTTTCATCTGTCTTGTCTACTGTTGTTTCCATTCTGATGGGACTGCTTTCTTTAGAAGTCTCATCTGTTTGTTCAGAGAGTTGTCCAGCTTTCTTTGACGAAGGTGCAACATTACCTTTTTGAAGAATTTCAGTGGCTTCATGCTCTAGTACCTCTGATGGAGTCAAAGGCTCCAAATGAATACTGCCTTGTTCACTAATGTCTGAACTAACGGATTCAGGTTCATCTCTTTTTCTCAAGAACTGCTCAAAACTAACATCTTCACCCAATGTTAGCTTTAAGTCCCTTGCGCTCATTGCTGAAAGTGTAGTTGCATCCAAGCTATGTACTTTAGTCTGGTCATTCAAGATAGTATTATCTGAACTTTGGCAAGTTTTCAACTCACTTTCATCATGAATAGATTTTTGTTTCTCATCTACTAATTGTTTGTTATTATCTGAATCACAACATGCTCCTTTCTCAGGCAAAGAATTCTTTGAGCTGTTGTCAGGGAGTTCCAAACTAGGAACACCTTCTGTATTTGACAATGATGAGTTTTCTTCATTCTTTTCAACTTTTTTAGTTTGATTTCTACTGCATTCTTTAGTTTTGTCTGAAGAGTCATGCTCTTGTTTGCTGGAAAAAAAAAACAAAACAAAAAACAAAACCCAAGTTATTTTTTTATAGCAAGTTAAATAAAGCAACACATGGCTGTACTCTGCAAAGTGACACTCAAAGTGGTTTCTGAGATTTCCTATCTGGTATTTCTTACAAATGAATTTAATTAACAACTGCATTTTTTCTTACCTATTTGCAAACTCAGCTTTGTATTTAGCAATCAATTAGTACTCTTTAGTTCTTGTATTTCACCTCCAGAAAGGAAGGTTAAGTTGTCCCCTTAATGTGATACACGGAATTTTCCAAAATACAGTGCTAACTTCCTTTACCAGCACAGTCTCTTCAACAGAAAACTACTTGGAAATTTTTGTTGATCATGTGCAAAAAAAAAAAAAGAAGTCTGTTCATACCTTCACACCATCCAATTGACTCTGCAAAACTAATGCAAGTGAGGAAAAAAGCTAACAGCTGGAAATTAAATTAAAAATCTTGTGAAGCAACTACAAATTTGGATTAACTGAAAAAAGTGAATCTGTGAAGTATCATTTTCAGATCAAAACTGTATGTTTATAAAAATGAAATACAGATCAGTACTGAATTATGCAAGTAAAAGTGAGAATCTTTCTGTATAATAAAATCTAAAACACAGAGTATGAACTTTGTTTACAAACTGATTGCTTAAACCTTGTATTATTTCAATAAAGCAACACGCATGTAGTGCTTTAGGGTGACCAGGAAAAGCAAAAATAATCAGAATGCTCCAAAGAAAGAGTGAATTGTACACTCCAAATGCCATCTCTACCCACAAATGTACAAAATAGTCTGGTCATATTGTCATATGCAATTTGCCCATATATTCATATTCCAACCATTAAAATCCTAAATACTAGTTTATAATATTTATCTTCATTTGTTATAGGAATAGCCTCTCCCATCCTCTCAATGATGGAGCTCAACTTTTGCTGTAAAGATTTACACTTGGTAAAAGTTTAATACAATTGCTAACCCGTTCAAAATTTTTCAGAATGATAAGTAGCTTAAATTACCTAAAATTATGATGGTGACAGACAAAAAGCAGGAGGAGGAGATAAATGAACAACAGTTGGTCTGATTTCAGATATAAATTCTATATAGGAAGTGAAATTAGGAGCAAAAAAGTCCCCCAATTTAATTTTTAAAATTTAAAACTTAAATTGAAAATAGTCTCTGAACAGTGACGTGCAGACAAAAGATGTGACAGAGATAATATCACCAAATACCTCATTAATCAAAATGCATTTGTATTTTATTTCTTCAAATAGTTTTAAAAGTGGTTTGAAATATTTTTTGGCTAAAACCACTTTTAACATTACCTAAGCAACAGACAGTTCCAGGACTCTTAAAGGGAATAATCAATTTTCTGCTACTATGTTTCTATGATGTATTATCAAACTGAAACTCCAGACATGTTCTGCTGATCCAGGAATTTAAAACAATTCACATGATTTGCCTATAAGCTAAACAATACTGAGTTCTACAGAAAATGGTTATTCTGGAAGAGGTGCTACATATTACAACCATTCAGAAATCTGTTTTAAAGTTTTACTTTCACTTAAATAAACTAATCCAAGAATATCCCATTTCCTACTTGGAGTTTAAGTCCGAGGAATATTTAGAGCAGGGATAAGAGACTGCTGAGATATCCTTGAGTGGTGAAATCTTACCGGTCACTGAGGTAGTCATAAAAATCTTTTCATCCTATTACACCAATTTTTCATTCATAATAAGGAATTAACTGAAGAGAGAGGCCAGCCTCTTTACCAAATTACAACCTATATTTGTTACTTAAAAGGGGAAAGAGGAAACATTCCTGACTAAGATCCAGCACAAAACCCAACACTCCGAATCACCCATCAGCTGTGGCTGACCCAACTGGTCTTGCCATAACTGTACCTAATTACCCCATCTATTCCAGAGAAACACTTAAGCTACCCAGAGCCATATAAATGCCAGGAGATATTTCAAATTGTTTTAATACAAAAATCCAGTCAACTCCTTACGAAACAGTGTAGATACATCACCTTTAGCTAACTTTAGCTAACTACTTTTCAACAAGCAGCTTGAGAGTGAGATGTAGTTGCAGAGTTAACAAGCACAGCATTATGCTTTATGGGGGAAATTGTGACATAAATATGCAAAAAAAAAAGGGGGGGGGGGGAAATAAAGGTATGACTAATGGCTCATTAGCACACAGAGAGCAGTGTTTCCACACTGAAAATACCACACGGATTACATATATGTACACACACACACAAGATTCATGCCGAGAAACCCTTCAAAGGACAAATATGCATATAAAAGCAATCCATCACAATCTCCCTCATTTTCTAGTAACCAAAATCCCAGCTTCATCTAAAACCAGCCTCTCATTCTCACTCATATTTGGCAAAGCACAGGGAGGGAGGAAGAGGAAGTGGGAAGGAAGAAAAAAAATATACATTTCTGATGAAGAAAAAAGCTGTCTCTCATCAGCATACATTCCCATTAGTCATTTATACCAATAAAAGTATAAAAATAAAATTGAACAAGTTTTTGCACAACAATTACCACCACAAAAACAACTACTCACAGAGAACAGTGATCATTTAAATCGCTAAGCACAACAGTAAGTCAGTAAGTTCATTTAGATAGAACAGTTCTCCAATGAAATAATTTACCTCTGCTGAGAACTGCAGATGAAGAAAAACCTAGCAATTGTGATAGACTAAAATCCCACCATAAAAAGAAAAATTATATAGTTAGTAAGTCAGTAGTGGAAAAAGAATAGCCTTCCACCCAATATTAGGAATGAAATGTACTCTTACTACTCTATGTGCAAATAACGTGGTTATAGCATTAGAAAACTAAAAATTAAGACATTAAAAAGACTGAAAAAATGCAAGAACGATAATAACTGTATTATATAGAAAGGAGGATGTTGGTGAACAGTTAGAATGTAAAATCTCACTTTTGTTTAATGAAAACAATGAATCAATTTTCTAAAGCATGATAGAAATCATGGCCAGACTATCAAATATAGGTTATACTAAATGCATTAGCTGCCATATTGTCTATATGAAATCAGATTTTAGAATAAGACTACTACAAGGGATTAGCATATTATATAATTTTGAATCTAAGATATGAGTCTACCAGGTGCAAATATACACCCACCCCAAGCTACCAAAGCCTAGAAATTAAAGGGAATTTTTTTTTTCTTTTTCTCATTGTACAGAAAATGTAGGATTTGGGTGCCAGGCGAGGCTGAGAAGCTAGGCTCTGAATATTTGTTGTTTTAAAACCCTACTAGCTCAAGGGTTTTTTTCTGCTCTTTGCTATACATATTCATTTAACTTTAGAGTATTTTATTATTTTGCATTGATATTTTATATCAAGATTTGAAAAATCATTCAGGAAAAAATTCTACAGCAAGAAAAAAAATCATACAAGTTCAGAACAGAACTATAAACAAGTGACACTTACACATGAGTACTTGCAAAGAATGTGCAAACACACCTTCAGGGTGTGCAAAAGTACTTCCCCGTAACAAAACCCCTATTACAGCTGCATTTAACAGTTTGGTGTGAAACAAGACTATGGTTTCAAGGCACATTCCTTGATTGTTCCCAGGTAGTGGGTTGGTTTACAGAGAAGTCCAGGGGTATGCAAACTAGATTTCTTTTTGAGGAAAACTAACTGGAAGCTCTGATCCACAAGTTAATAGTTTTTATACTATATTTTAAAATTGTTTCCCAATTGCCCTGGTAATATTAACAACTCATAGGCAGTATCGCTCCAGGAACAGAGGGAAGAAGTTGTTGTTAAAGTGGCAGTGAAAAACCTGGATGAGGTTCATGCAGACAAACCACATGAAGTTGCGGTGCCGGGAGAGCTGCTTGGGAGAGTCCAGCGCAGAGCCACCAAGATGATTAAGGGAGTGGAGCATCTCCCTTATGAGGAAAGGCTGAGGGAGCTGGGTCTCTTTAGCCTGGAGGAGACTGAGGGGAGACCTCATTAATGTTTATAAATACATTAAGGGTGAATGTCAGGAGGATGGAGCCAGGCTCTTCTCAGTGATGCCCAATGGTAGGACAAGGGGCAGTGGGTGTGAGCTGGAACACAAGAGGTTCTGCTTAAACTTGAGAAAAAACTACTTTACAGTGAGGGTGACAGAGCCCTGGAACAGGCTGCCCAGGGAGGTTGTGGAGTCTCCTTCTCTGGAGACATTCAAGACCCACCTGGACACCTTCCTGTGTGATCTCATTTAGGTTCCTGCTCCGGCAGGGGGATCGGACTGGATGATCTTTCGAGGTCCCTTCCAATCCCCAACATTCTGTGATTTTGTGATCGCACACACACATATAAAAATATATATATAAAATATGTTTCTTTTAGTATGTATAATTTATTTAATGTCTTCTGAATCTTGACTAACTTGCAGTTTAAGCATTACTAAGAATGTGTTTTGACACTTTGAACCTAAATTCTACATGTCTTGTAAGTACATTACAACCACCATTCAAAATTTTCTCTCATAGAAAATACACATTATGAAAATGCTAATTAAATACTTCTGCCCAATTACCTAGGAAATAACACAGTCAAATAACAATATGTCATTTTCAAGATGCAGCTGATCATTGTATTGACTTCGAAATCTGGTGTTTCTGTTTTTCTTTCAGATAAACTAGGCCTTGAAATTTTCTGCAGTAATTAATGATATTTCCTTTATTTTACATTCATGAGCAACTGATTATAATATAAAGTTGTATAAATAATTTAACATTGACATTCCTATGAATCTGCTATGGAGCACAGACTGAGCATGGATCTTCATAGAGATGTTTGCAAATAGTCTTCCAAGTGAGAAAAAAAAAAACCCAAACAACAAAACCAACAAAACTAAACCAAAACCAAACAAAAACCAGAAACAAAGCTAAACTTTAAAGCCACTCGTGTAGCCTTTTCCGTATACATAATTTCAATTATGTCTTATTGAACAGGATGCAAGCTAAGTCTGGACAGCTTTTTATTTGGAAAGGAAAAAAAAAAATCTAAACCAAACTTGTGCTTCGTTAGCAAAAAAAAAAAGCAAGAAAAGCAAAAGGAAAAGCAAGAAAGGCAAAGTTGAGGTTAGTATTATTTTTTTAATCATTACACAGTATTTTAGCCATACAGATGCTATTACATTAAGTATAAAGAAGTTTCTTAATAAAATGCTTGTCACAGAAGAAGTTTTTGAGTCTCTATTAAAACTTAACCAATGAAATAACTTTTTAATTCTAAACAACATGAACAAAGGCAATTTTTTGCCCCCCATTTTTAGAACAGTATAATAGGAAGTGACTGAAAACTGCCACTTGGAAACAACATACCAGTCTTCTAAAAGCATCTCCTATGCAACAGGGTATCTTGCCCATATAAACTTATTCTCTTTTAGGAAATTTTAATTGCCTTAAGTGACAAAATTAAGATATTAAACATTTTTTTCCCTGTCTGAATACAACTATAAGCTAATTTTGGTTTGAAAATAGAAAAGGTCACTGTACATAAACATTTTAAATTATTATTTGTATCACAATCTCTTAAATCTTTAAAACTGTGTAAACAATGTCACATACTTTTAGCACAGTATTTTTCCCCACTGAGGTAGCATATTTTATTTTAATGAGGTTTAATTGTGCAGCAAATATTTTAAAATTTTATGGTAAAGTTAAGCTTATTCTATCTTCTAAAACACCCTTTGCTATACTTTTTTATATTTATACATATATATATATAAAGCCCATACACATATGACCCATGCCCTGGCTGACTGTATTCCCCTCTGGGAACTACCAGGAAAAGAAGATTTCTTGACTTACTGCTCTGAATTTTAAATGCTATATTTTTAAACAACATCATTCATCAATTTGCATTTTTGGTTCTTCAGCATCTTTTCTGTCCTTTGACCTCCTGCTGTGTATTTCAACAAGCAGCCAAAACATCAAGCATCTGGCTGCAGTGAAAACTACCGCCATTTCATGGCACCTTGGAAAAAATAACCAGAGGTTCTACATGGCCCAGACCACACTGAACAGCAGCTCACTCTTCTGAAAGTTCTTGGTTCAGATGTCCTGTAAGCTCAGATAGCTAACACTAAATTAGCCTGTTCTGTCTGTATTCTCTATCTTTTCCAGCCATAGGGGCTAGCTAGGGGGTGGGGTGGTTGGGTTTTTTGTTTTGTTTGGGCCTGGGGGAGGATGTTGCATTTTTTGGTTTTATTTTTAAAGGAAAGTCAATATTATGGAACACGATTTTGTGGAACAAAGAATGCGAGTTCCATAAGTGTGGGGAAGCACTTCTACAATGCTGAAAACATAATATGGGATAAAAAAAGAAAACCTAAGAGAAAACACATCTGAAGCAGTAATGGAGTCTATGGAAAGAAAAGGTTTTACTGTGTATGTTTGAGAATCTTGCTTAATGCTACTGAATGAAGATGAACAGTTTTGTCACATTTCTACAAAATCATTGCTTCTGTTAAAAAAAAAAATCTCACCAACCCCATTGTATTTTGGGAAGTAGGGAAGCAGTATTACAAGAAAAATCTCTACTAGGTCTGAGGACTTCTCTCCAGCTGGGATTTCTGTAAAAGACTGCCCTTTTTGAGGGCAACAGAAAGAAAAATTCTTACAGAAGAAAATTTTGTAAAATCAGAACCCAAACATTTTATTTTAGAAAAAAGTTAAGATTTAGCTTCCTGATAGGCAGAAAGCAGGGGAAAGTTTGTACACATGCCTATAAAAAAAATTCAGGTCTGGAGAGGCATTTCCAAAGATTCTCCTCTTTAAAGTACAAACAAAAAACCCCTCAGAAAGTTACAGTTCAGAGTCAATATATACCCAGATCTCAGGTTATGTTTGAGGTCAAAATCCAGGTTCCCTGACAATGAAGATACATAAGGCAACTAAACCATTCCTTCACTAGAGCCTGGCAAACAAATCAACTAGAATGGACAGACTACAAATTGAAAATCTTTGAGTGGGGCAGACATACTAAAGGTACCCCTCCAACACTGCCATATCTTTTTGTAGTAAAACACAGAAAGCTAATTTTTGCACTATGCACATCTTCTGAACATCATGACCCAGTAGTATATGTATAGTTAGAAAAGAATAGTCTTGGTTCTTCAAACTAGTTATGAAGTTCAGAGATATTGTTAGACTGTATGGAGAAAATAAAAGATATTACCTCCAACTTAGCTTCTCTCTCTCTAATGGAGATTTCGGTCTTTAACCTAGTGGATAATGAATTAAGATTCAATGTTTTAAAATACTGTATTGTTAAAATAGAGTTAAGGATGAAGATACAGTAAGAAAGCAACTTGGTAATTTGAAATATTTTTTAAAAGTTTATATTTATTTTGAGCTTAAACGTACTTCAGTGTTTCAGAAGACATTTCAGAAGTTTGGTATGTTTTATTGTGTATACAGAAATTAGAAGATAAACTTGTTTCATGTAACCTATTCCTGTTATCTCACCTCATGAAAACCAGGAAGCAACAGTCTTAAGATGGTTAGCAATACTTTTATTCTAGCATTTACTGTAAGTCTACATGAGGAATAATCTCTTCACCATAAAGGCTTTTTAATCATGGCCAAAATAATTAAGGTCTGAAATGATAAGTTTGCTGAAATGTACTTTTTAAAAGTGCATAAAGCTACATTGTATCACAACAAAACATTCCACAAAACAAGCTCAGTATTCTTTTAATTGTCCACCATAACCCAAATAGCCAGAACACAGCTGTAGTTGACTTTAGGGCAACTGTAAAACATTGCAGCTGACCTCCAACTACTATTTGGAGAAGATACTGCCCTCAAAATACCTTCACAGGCAGAGCCCATATATTACATGAACTATACATTATTTAATTTTATTGACTTTTAAAACCACATTAAACAGCTTATCACAACATCACTAATTGATTTTCTGTGTTTATATAAGAAAATGCTATCACAGAGATAGCAAGAAGTATGTCTCCTACAAAACCTTGTTAAATCATCAGTTCTAATATAAAACCTAACCTTTCAAAGGTTTCCTATTAAAAAAACCTGAACACAACCCTCAAAATTGCTTATGCCTGTATCTTCTTTGTTGATGCTGCATTAGAGGCAAATTTAATCTGCTGAAGTATGCTGCTGCCTCTGTTATATTTAAATACTATTATTAATCATACACAAAAGGATTCAAGACCTCAGCGAGTCTTAATGGTTGTCTACAAGGTACAAAATACTTGGCAGAAGAAACAGCTTTATCAACTTACATTTTATCAAAAAATGTATACTAACATTAGATTGATATCTACCACAAGTATTTTCCTAACTTAATCCAAGAAAGCAGTGCTAAACCCAGACCTTCAAAAAAAAAATTTAACACATTTTCAGCACATCATGAACACCTTCTAACACTAATGTTCTAGCAAGTAACCAACAACTTGAACTGTAGTATAAACAACCATTTATAACTATTTTAATTATTAGATCTTAATTTGCAGTAACAGATGGCAAAAATAACTACAAAAAAGAAAGATTGTTTTAAAATAACATTGCTATTATAACACTGTAACAATGCTCATCTAATTAACAGTAAGAAAAATGATCAGGGTAAATCAAATGACAACACTTTTTCGGGTCAGGGACTTGAAATACTCTTAAGTATTTAATCATGAATAGCAACACTAGTAAAAGATGATGCAACACCAAATATTTAGCTTAGCTTCACTGTTTTAATGATCTCTGCAAGAACTTAAACAAGTATGCTGGAACTAGTAATTTGTCTAAAAACAGTCACTCTTGAGAGAGCAGAACAATTTAGACACAAATAAATCAGATATTGTATATCCAAGGACAAAACATACTGTTCTTGTCTGAATAAATGTAAGTTTTGCCACAAAAATAAATGGGTATGAATTGGATCCAATATCTAGATTGTTTTAAACACCTGATAAACATTACTTTACACCATGAAATTCTGATAGATTTCTGTGGTCATGTTTTATAGCTTATAAAACAGATTCAAACTGGATAGCTTATGTTGTTTTGGAAGTGAACAGTGTTTATAACATTCTGTGATACATCTTTGTTATTATGGTTTACCTTGGATTCCCAACATATTCTCAACCTTAATTGTCTCTAGGAACAGGTTTTAGAAAGTAGTTCCTTCCAATTTGTGATTAGCAGAAGTTTCATAAATGGATACTAAACCATAGAAGACTATCATCTTGTGACATTCCCAACACTTTTATGATATAAGAAATCTTAAATTCCATAGTTCTCAAACCGCAACAAAGGCAATGCACTTTCTTATATCTGGGGAGCTACAGTGCTTCAGGAAAGAACATTATGAAAATAAAACAAAGATCATGACCATCCAGTAAGTACAGCCTGCTGGTCCACAATTCTGAGCAATTATAAAACCTCTCTAGAACTCCCCAAAGATTCTTTACTCAACACAAAAATAAACTTCTAGTTAAGAACAACTACAATTAAGGGGCATTTTTTCAATCTCCAAAAAAACCCCCAAAAGTCCCCAAAATGTACCAGCTGAGCACAAAACTTCAGCTTGATTATACTCAATAGAATCGACTGGTCATAAAACCAAAGAGAGTCGGAATAAATGCCAGGTAAACAAGAACATTAATTTAAACACCTGAGTCTAAATTCTGGTTGATCTGAAACTCTGATACATGAGGAGTCACCTAGGCCTCATGGAAGAAACTTGGAGTCAGTGAAGCAAGAAGACTCTAAAATGCAATCAAAGCACAGATAGGAGTATTCTTATATCAGATTCATACACTCTCATTGCTTCCCCTGCTCTCACATAATAAAATTACATATATTTGCACACACAGAGCTCAAATCATAAGCAATTGCCTTCCCAGCTTTTTGCCAAACTTTTTTTTTTTTTTTTAAAAAGCTCCAGCTTTTAGCAAAAAGTTTCCCATTTTTAAAAATGTAACTAAGTAAACCGGTAGAGACAATGGTTCATAAAGCACAATTCTGCCCCAATTATCTGATTGTATGAGCATTTACTAGGAGGGTACATGCCTAGTTACAAGAAAAAGCTGCTTCTATGCTATGGTGTTTTACACTTAATGACTGAATGGGAAATAAAAGATGGTGACATTCAGGTTACTTGACATGGTCTCCAGTTTCTCCTGTAAAATGGGGTTAGCAATGAAGACAGCTATGTAATAACTATTATCATGAGTAGAGAAGTGTTATTACTCATAAAGCTGCACAGTTACAACATTTAACAGCATAACAGAAACAAACATTTATTTTCTTGTCAGAAGGACTTTCAAAACAAAGGTAATAATTTTCTAATCAAGCAAGGTTGCCCTGCAACTACATGTCTTTTAAGAACCCATAATGTAGTGACACTCGATGCCCCCAAAATAACAAAAAAGACAGGTTATGGTACATACAAATGGAATTTTAATTCTTTGACCATAAGCTAAACTGGTTATACCATGCATATTCATGCTCTGTCCCTGCAGATGTGGTCCAGTATGTTGCATTATTCACGTAACTTGATAGTTGTTGGGACCATCAGGTTTATCTAATATCGAGTCAGGCAGGTTTACTTGCATGGTTTAGTACTGGTTTTTTTGAGTTATCCATGAGTAATTTCTCCAAGATCTTCACATAAACGGAAACAGGATGCCACAATGCCAATTGTTTCTCCTATTTACACAAAGCTGTTAAATCTGAATGTAGCTTACAAGTGTTTCAAATGCAAGTCTGAAACTTAAAAAATTTCTGTAGGAAAGCTGTAAAAGAAACAAATTATAATATTCCAAACGAGCATTCAAAAGAGGTATAATTCACATAACATTAAATCAAAGTGTCAATCCAGTGTAATTTCTGTGGAATTCTTAGAGAACATTCTGAAATCCACGAAAACCTGCAATCATATTCCAGTTTTGTTGTTGCTGGAAACCTGAATGAAAGTGAAATATCACAGATTCAGCTTCCTCTGAAATTCAACAGCATGTTCACAATGAAAACACAAACACACTATGCTTTTCTGAATGCTGCTTATCAAAACAGAAATAAGTCCTGCAAGAAAAAAACCTGTAGTAGGTAACTGATGCTTAAGTTGAACAGCAGCATTCAAGATGGAACATAGCTTCTGTCAGAAGAAAAAAATAAAGAAGCAAAAAGAAGGAGACTTTGGAGTACTGAGTAAGCGTGCAGATGCTCAATCACAAAATATGCATAAGAGACAATGGATAACAGGATCCTTGCTATTATTATAGCAATACCACAGCGGTTGCAGAAGCTCACTATCACCAAAACTGTTACTGTTTGAATACTAAAAGTGAAGAGGACAAATATTGGTAAAAATAGATTAATCTCAGATAATTTGATTATGCAGAAAAAGAAAGTGCTGCAAATCAAGAACAGCTTGCATTCATCAGAAATAATCTCTTACAACTAGGAGGTTATAACAGCTACTGATCTCAGAGGAAGATTAGCTCTATCTATTAGGTTGCTTGGAAGCTAGTAAATTAGAGATTCAACCAAGACACATATCCACGGTAAGCAGGAGCTTGAGTTTGGAGGAACACTAGATGTTCATCATGACAAAAGGAAAGCTCATCATATATCCAGACAACCTGTTGATGGATAAACTTGCCATAGATAATATAGAACTAAAGATGAAGTCAGAAGCAGTGAAATCAAAAGCAGATGTCTCAGCAGCTTGAGTAGAGCATCCTTGAAGATGAGAGATGATACCAAAAGAACAAGGTGTGAATGAACTGTGGCTGCTTCACCCTCAATAAAAGCTCAATAAATGTATCTGGTTCCATCACATGCTTTCCTCCTACAGTATTTAGGAGTAAAAAGAAGCTTAGCTACCAGAGCAAAGCAACTAATAAATTCCTTTGGCCAAGATTCAGTTTATGCAGTTACATGCGACAGAAGTAATTCAAAGCATATTTTGCCACTATATACTGTAAAGTCATTGGCAGACAAAAATGCAACTTACTTGAACATTAAGTAGATCAGGACTTGTATGTTTTAGTGAACACCCAAAGAGAATAACAAAGCTCTTTAGTTTCAGAAGCTAGGATCAAGTTCAGAACAAAATGGGCTTTGATGTCAACACATAATATGTCATTATTCATACACTACTCTAGCTTGAGAAGGTATCAATAGATTCAAGCAGCAAAGAAACACTGCAAATGAGCAGCAAAGAAACACTGCATCACATAAGTGAAACTCCTGGTAAGCCTCTCTTCAAAGGAGTATAGCCTCCAAAAATCTGCAAGTCAATGCTGCAAAGCAGAGAACATTATAACAGAAGGGCCTTTGCCAGACTACAATACTAGGAGAAAAGACCAGACCTGCTGCCTAGAAGATGCAAGAAGAGAATACCACAGCTTCAATGTAGGAAGAAAAAGGAAGAGGTCTGGTCAGATCCTTGTTCGCTTACATACCAAAATAATCCCAAGCTGGACTGGGTTCAATTTTCTGGTCCACAATGATGTATCAGTGAGCCAAGGCAGTATAGGATACCTGCTCACTTTCAACTCCCCTGCAACAAAAATGTCTGCTGTCAGTTCATTTAAAAATATGTTAATTGTTGCGCAAAGCAGAGAGTTGAGCATTAGAAGAGTACTGGCATAGTTATTAAGCCTTACTTCCTCAGCATAAGATGGATCACTACACAAACAAGGCAACTTCATGTTGAATAACAATTTAAAAAACAATTCC
>NW_010286880.1:38020-47826 GCF_000700745.2 Antrostomus carolinensis
CTAATGGCAGGATTCTGGTCCAAAGACAGTCTCATGAACAGTACAAAGAGCTCATAGAACATGTCTGGTCATTAGCAATAAAGATTACTTTTACAACACATACAGACAGTCTGATATATAATAAAAAATATCAGAAGATACCACCAGAGAGATGCAAGAGAAGATCCAAAAGCATTCAAGATTCTGCCTTTTAGTCATTGCTGCTGCTGATGAAGTGATTCTGAAGAGCCCCATAAACAAGTCATACCTCAGTGAAATATAGGTCAAAGAATGGGAAGAAACATTCATAGATCATTGACAAACTACACAGCAGAAGTTATGAATACTGTCTGCAAGTTTCTCTTCTTCCAAAGCAAACCATAGAGTACCATGAAGAACCATCCCGAAAAAAGATGGAACATTCTTGTCTGTACTCTGTACCGCAAATAATGAATTAAAAAATCTGCTACATGGGTACATTGTGCTTTTAGGTTTAGCAATGATATATTCTTGTCCAAAGCATGAGAGAATTAGTATACGGAACAGGACAAGATTTACTGAAATTAATGAAGTCTATGAGCATGACAGTTTCAAAAAGCACCAAAGATTCTATCACCTCATGTAGTACCAGTAACTAATCTTATGCCAACAACAGAGCTCTCAAAAATAGTGGCTATCTACATCTGTCCTAATCTAACAGCTTGCAGAAACAAACCTGCACATATTCTTGACTCTACTGCAAATCTTTTCAGTGCTTACTCATCTGTTTTTGAGTAACATATGCTTTGTATATCCAACATTGTTAAATATTTTCATATGACATCTCTGTAATATATTCAAGACAGCAAGATCCTTGTGCAATACTGACAACAGCCTGCCACAACTGTACCTCTTTCCCCACTGTTCAAACACACCTATAACCTTTCCTTACATATAGTTCAGCAAGAATTAATTCCCAACACCTAAAGCCAGCTCCAAGAAAAAAAGCTCAGGTCATATCACAGCTCAACACTTTATTTTTCCATTATTTGAGTTTCACTGAAATATAAACTGTTAAAGGGCACAAGGCACCCTGGATTAGTGAAGGGAATATAGCTAACCCTCCTAGATGACTCTCTTCAGTGTTTTGTCCAATTTCAATATTCTGTGTTCCAAAACCAGAATTTTCGTTTTTCAAATGGCTTTTTGGAACACTTTCCCAAATTAACTTACTTCCCCTGTCCATTCCTACCAGAATATCTTCAATTCTTTTTAATAATATCTATTAGTCATCCCATCAGACCACCAGTTTCATTCAACTGCACATGCTAAACAGTTACTAGTAGAGGTTTGAAATTTATAGCATATACTTTGCTCTACTATTACTTATATCCAAAGATACATATTTCCATGTTTGGATCAGATGACAAATTACTCCAGTATCACCTCTTACTGGCCACTTTATGGAAACTAAGAAAGAAAACACTTAAAAGTTATGAAATAACCTACTAGAGGTATTTCCAAACACCCAGTGATGGGTGATTTATGCTTAGAGGTCTAAGAACTCCTTACTCTGCTGGAAGAGTTCTCATCACACACGAGAATATGTTTGATACCTTGTTACTGAATCAGGATTAAGCTATTTCTGTCTTTTAAAACACCTATCTTTTCAGTCTAATTGACATTTTTGTTCCTGTGTTCTGAAACAGTTAAGAGAGAACTCAAATGTTTGATTCCACTGACACACCTCTGAACTTTCAATTAAAACATAAGTAGCCCCATAAGCTACATTGTAAAGTCTCAGGTACTGTTCCAGGATAATTGGGGATGGCCTGGCACATCTGATTTTTTCAAGGTTAAGAAAAACCCCCTCAAACAAACCCTGCAACGTAATTTCCATAATACTGCAGGTTCTTTTTCAAATCCTTAAAAAAAATGACAGCCAAACCCCTCATATTAACTTTTCTTTGAGAGTCAAAATTAAAAAGTAAACACATCACAGTGTACCTTTGTCATATAACATAATTTTGAAAATAATTTGTAAATATTTATGAAATATTAAGACTGAATTTGCCCTACTTCAATAAAAGTCACCGTTTAAAATTAATATTATAAAGAACATAAACCACTCCTTTAATAAAGCTAGTATTAAAAGCAAGTTGAAGTAACAGTCTCATTATGTCTAGACTTAGAAGTCAGGATTGAGAAGTTCTAATACTGCAAGAATTATTGATGTCTCTTTGTCCAAAATGAACCAAAACCCGGGTTTGATTTTGGCTGCAGTAGGTAATAATTTTCTCTTGTAATCCACTCTTGTAATCGTGGATGTGGCAAGAGCAAAAAGCACTAGTAAATGCAAGGGTCTATGTTCATCCATACATTTCAAATTCTATGAAATTCAATAGAAACCCAAGTTCAAAGTGCAAATTTTGGCCATCTGTCACTAAATTAATAGAAATAAACAGTGAGTAGTAAAGCAAAACTTACTCAGATACTTGTTCAGCAGCTGGGATATCTACAGAAACTGAAAATAAAAATAAAAGATTTAATTAAAAATCTTTTAAAATGTTGAAATACATGAGTACTCACTTTCAAATCCAAATACACAGAAATAATTATAATACAACTGAAAAAAGGACTGCAATAGCACAGAGATATCCACATGTAAGTGTTTATATATGTATACTATATACAAAAAGACAATATGTACTCACCTTTCTCTATAATAACTTGACAAGTATGAGTGTCGCTTTCACTCAGATGTGTGGCCATGCTATCTAAGCCAGAAACATCAGTCAGGAAATCACAGTTAAGACATACTACAGTCACACCCCTAGAGAAGAAAAAGTAAAAAGTAAGTATAAATACAACATGGTTGTGAAAACAGTTTTCTGAACTTACAGCAACCAGATAGACTATTAAAAAAAAGTTTCCTGCAACTTTACATGAGATAACTCACAAAAACATTCTTACTTTTTATACTGCAATTAGTACCTGGAAATCCCAGTCAATGACCAGGGCATCTCCATGCTGATGTAGTACAAAGAAAACCACTTCCAACAAAAATTTATCTGTAAAGCACGAGTTTCTCAGTTTTGGTTGTTTCTTTGGTCTTTTGTTCCCCTTCCCACCTCCCATTTTGCACATTACAAATAATTGGAAAAATAAAGAAATATAAATGTTTTTTAAAACGGCTCAGGGTTAAGAAAGAAGTTCGTAAATACGGACAAATAACAAATATGCATCACTGAACAGAATGCTGCTAGTGGAAGAGTTTATTTCCCTGCTCTTTCTAAATTGTGTGAGACAAGAAATTCAAGAGGCTCTAATCTCATTTAACTAATCAGTTCATTATCAGAAAGTAAAAATATAATGATCAGTAGGAGATCACACGCTGAGAGAGTTGGGGCTGTTCAGCCTGGAAAAGAGAAGGCTCCAGGGAGACCTTATAGCAGCTTTCCAGTTCCTGAAGGGGCTACAAGGAAGCTGGGGAGGGACTTTTTACAAGGGGAGTTAATGACAGAACAAGGGGTGATGGTTTTAAACTGAGAGAGGGCAGGTTTAGATTAGATATTAGGAAAAAATTCTTCATTGTGAGGGTGGTCAGACACTGGAACAGGTTGCCCAGAGAAGTTGTGGCTGCCCCCTCCCTGGTAGTGTTCAAGGCCAGGCTGGATGAAGCTTTGAGCAACCTGGTCTAGTAGAAGGTGTCCCTTCTCATGGCAGGTGGATTAGAACTGGATGATCTTTAAGGTCCCTTCCAACCCGTATCATTCTATAGTAACTGAAAAAAGCTGAATTACCGTAGCTCTTCTGAATGCTTCTTATAGATCCAAAATCTTCTACTTGGACGAGCACTGTGAAAACTAAATAAAAGAAAAAGTTACCACTTAGATTGGTTTTCTTGAGTACATTGTTCCACATATCCGCTACACAGTACACGGTACTGCAATTTGTTTGTGAAAAGGCATTAAAAAAGACTTACTGACCTGCATTATTCTAAACATTAAATTGCTGAAAGCTTACAGGCTTTTGAATCTCAGCTCTAGTTTAAAACACTGTCTCTCTTGTAAATAACAAGTTTGGGAGGGGCAAGGTTTAACTTCATCACCATAGTCCTGCATAACATAGTTATTACATTGCTTCCATCAGCAGTTTGGTTCTTGAAGCACCATGGCTGTAGCTATACAGTACTCCACAAAAGAAGTGGAGCTTTGCTGAAGTCATGCTTCCGAAAGAGATGGCTTTAAAAGCTTCACAATCATATTTTCAGACAACCTCTAAGTTATCTCTTATGCAGGTTAAGTACGTGCCAATACTGTACTCCCACGTGAAACAAAAAATGAGTAGCTGAGTACAGGGGCTGCTACTGCAAAAACACTTTCTAACAGCCTTCTTCTTCACCATCCCTTGTTCCTTACACTCACCAAAAAGGCAACGACAGGTGCTGTAAGTGGTCAAAGTAGGGGGAGTATTAGTGCACGAAGGACAAAACATCGGCTATTTTACTGCACGGTTGAATTCAACAACACCCAGTACATGGGCAATGGTAAGAACAGTTTACCTTAGATTGCCCTGTCCCCTTCTGGAGTAATCTTTCTCTTGTACAATTAAAGTTAAGCACATTAACTTTTATTACTTTTTTAAGCATGCAACCAATAGATTATATGCATAAAAGTATGTAAACTATTTCAGTCTAGGACTTAGACAAGCACTGAAATTCATATGAATAGGTCAACATATAAAATACATACAAAAGCTTGGGTCATAAATTCCAGAGTTCTAGCATTCAAAAACACCAAGGAATTTTATACATATAGGTATTTAAGAAGACAACTGTATTCTGTATTTTTCCACAATACATTTGGCTTGTTCAGGGCACTGGGTTAACCAGTAGATTTTATTTTATTATTTTTACCATCACTGCTACATGATCTGTGTCTAATTACTGCGTAGTATAATTCTGTTGCTCTGAAAACTAACACATCTGTTTTCTTAATAGGCTTTTTTACAGCTGTCATCACCAATATCCTACACTGCCTCATGATCAGTGACAAACCTCCTGCAAAAAGAGATGTTATTTTTATGGATGACCAGAAGTAGTATAAGAAGGGGTATCTACTTGAGTATGCTATTTGAGATATTCTTTACACTGTCTTCTGAGTACAGCTTTCACTAGCAATAGCTGTAGCTAAATGCATTCACCGCTTGTAAAATCAGATGAGGTATTCAATCTGAAACCCAGAGAACACACAACAGTTAGTCATTAATTGTTAAGTCTGGCTGAAATTATTACAGAAGATCTCACAGAAACTCTGAAGCAAAGGCAGAACATTGCCTGAACCACTGGATTTTTAAGGCAAAACAAGAACATGGGGTTTAGGGCCTCCTTACAAAGTAGAAATCCAACCTTATACATTTCCCTGCCAGCTCTATGACCCAGTTCAAAATTCAGATAATAGAAACACTTAACGTGCCCTATATGAGTTTAGGAAGTATTTCATAACCAAATAACAATTTTCAAGAGTGCTTACCTCATCATGTGATTCACATAGGCTTTGCTACAGCTAGTGTTGTATCTGCATAAGCTACAGTGGACATAAGCAGGAAAATGGCTTGCAAAATCTTTTATTTCTGAGTAACACTCAATGCATTTGTGAGCTCCCAAACGATACCTAATGGTAATATGAAAAAGTTAATTGTTGATATCAACACTTTAAGATGAGATAACTATTTCAAACTTTTTGCTTTAAGTCAGTAGCAAGCCTGACTATATTAGGGAAAAAAATGAGGAACTTAATTATCCTGGAAACAAGATACTGTAGTAGATGAGAACCTCTAGCTTCATCTGCTGCTGTTGTCTCTATGTACTTGAAAAGGATTTCAAAGAAATGCTTCATCCACCATAATGCACAGAAGAAGCCTTTGGTTTTCCTGTCACCCCTGATATTCCCCAGAAGCTTTGAAATATCTACAAAGCAAGAATATAATTCTGTTCTTCCTCAATTTTGCTGGCTGGTTTTGGATGTCTCAGCTACATATTGTGAGTGTTAGCACCTTACCGGAAGGGAGACATCTACAATCTTTAACAAAGAAAACTGCTAACTCAGCCAATAAAATTATATTCTAGGCCATAAAATATCCATTAAATTATTAATGCAAGGATAGCAAAACTCAGTAAATTGTAAATATAAGGACAGCATTCTACCAACAGCTTATTTTTACTTTCTTGATGGGTTTTTTTGTCTGTTTTGTTTTGGTTTTTTTTAGGTAGCTCCCCAAATTAAGGTATCACCTAAGACAGACAAGACTTAATTTTAATAACAGGTTCAAATAAAACCCTTAAAAAACTGAAGGAGGAAAATACCTTTCCCTCCATAATAAGACTTGCAAAGAACACCCAGGCAGATGTATTCCCCTCCACAGGTCACTTTTAAACATAAATCTGCCTAATGAGTCAGGATTTCAAGAGTCTGTGGCTCTGTGCAGAGAAAAATTCTAAATTTAGAACAGAAAAGTCTCCAGAACATCTGTTCTTCCACCATAAAGTAGTCTACCACAAATAAAATTGGTAAATGAAGGTTCAGAATTATAATCACAGTACCAGTATGTGGAAAATTTATGCACCTGCTTTTTCTGCAAAACTGAAGTGACAAATCTTCTCTATTGCAGTGTTAGAAGTTATTGAAAAACAATGAAATGATCAGTTATTTATTTTCAAAGTATAAAGGTATTTTTAATTTTAATATATTACCTTAGATTATGCAATGCTGTATTTGTAACTTCTTTTTTTTTTTTGCTGTTGGTCCATGCATTTTGCTTCTTCGATGTAGTTGGTTTTGATTTTGCTTTTGACTTAGTTGTATGAGATCTGCTATGATTTTTAGTGGTTGTATTTTTAGCTTTAGGTGATAACTGAAATGTGGAAGTACTTGTACTAACAGAAGATGTAGCTGATCCTGATTGAAGAGATCCAATAGACGCTCGAATAGTCACCTACAAGTATGAAATAATTTTTTTTTCCATTTAGATTAAAGCTAAGTTCCCATTTCTATTTGTCTCAAAGTTTAAGACACTTCAGGATAAAAATCATAGAATAAGAAACAATCCCCAGCATAGACTACTTTGAAAAATATTAAATACTTGTTGACCAGAGTAAACCTAACCTCAGTAGTCTACTGGATGCTTAAAAAGCACTTGTTTTGGTGGAAATAGTCTCGAGAAAACACACTGCTCTCTTTTCAGACCTGCAACTGGCTACGTCCCGCTTTCTTAAAACAAAAAAATGTGTCTGTGAAGAAGAAACAGAAGGGTCAGCTCAATTAGCCCTACTAGGAAGAATATGAAACAACCCCACCAGTGCCTGGATTTAACAAAACCCCTGTGGCCTCATGATTAGCCAATGTAATTCCTTCTGATATTTTTGCCCCTCATCCTAGACCCCCAAGGACTAATTCTTGTTTCTGACCACTCAACTGGCATTATAACACTCCACTGTCTTGCCCTTAAATTTGGTTCTCTGGTTTTTACTTGTAGCTAATTAAACCCCTACTTATACTCCTTGCCCATACTCATAGTTTATAAGAACCTCGTCTTCTAAACCTGGTTCTAAGCTCTTCAGTCTTATAATTTACATCCCATCAAGGTCTTAACACCAAAATTTTAACATAACCTACACTTTTATTAAATCATGAAGACCCTGAAGTCTTTACAAAATTGAGGTATTGTCACGGAATAGAGAATCACTGCTTTACATTCTGCCAAGCAACACAATCAACATCAACTTCAATCATTTTCCTTTCCTGATTCTACAGCAAGTGAACTGCAAAGAGCTGATCAAAATGTTAATTTTCTTCCTTTCAACTGAAAAGACACATCTTCACATTTCAGTAAAAAACAGTAGGAAAATGTCTTGAAATCTACAGGAAAATCCTAGTCTAAGTGGTTCCTTTTCAAGAAATGGAAGAATTATTTGAAGACAGCCTAAATGTTTTGAGGGGACCCAAGTTTGCCTCATAAAATATTTAGCAGAAAATTGTATGGTTCCCACCCCCCATTTTCAAATGCCGGAGCTAAAAAAAGACCCAGTGAACACCATTTTAAGCACATATTGTTATGGAGAAGTAGGTCTTGCACTCTGTGTGATTTTTTGCCACCACCTTCCACAGGCTGAAAATCTTTCACAAGAAATTCTGCAGACCTCTCAGATCAACATCCAGACTACATCCTTTTCTCCTAGCACAAGAAAGGATAAAGGGGAGGAGGCAATGTAATCAACAGCTCAAGAAAGCAGCAGCACTGACTGGACTACTGGCATATACAAGTATGGAAGAATGAAACAGAGAGCATCACCATATGTCACCAGGAAGAAACCATTACCTGTGCCTGGCAATTTTTGAAACAGGAGCATTTTTTAGAGTTTTAATGGCAGGAGAAAAAAAAATAAATCTTTGCTCTGGAAAAGAAAGGAGAAAAGCACTTTTTTCTATTCCATCCCTTTCTCTACCAATACATTTTTTTTTTCCTTTGCCCCCTCTAATTTCCCTGTATGTATGAACACTTACCTTTGTTCCAGGAGGCAATCCTTCTAACTGCTTGGGTTTCCTAAATGTTCGGTGATGCTGAGTCTTATGATCCATTTTTTCTTTGCATGTCAAAAACTGCAGCCTGCACTTAGTGCAACGGTATATTCCTTTTTTCTTTTAAAAAGGGAAGACAATCCATATTAAGCATGAATGTCATAATAAACAACCCCAGCTTGTCTCAAGCAACAGTCACTCACTTTCTAAAACATCAACTGGACAAAGTCCTAATATTGTACAAAGCCAGGATACTGTGTAGCAATTCAAGAGAGAATATTTAAATATTTGAATATGCAATGTAGTATCATTACTAAGAGGAGCAGTCAGGGTACCAGTTACAAGAAGACACAGTATTTCATGACTCTTTTTCTCTACTTGAACTAGTGTAAGGTTTGCTAGTAACCTCAAAAAAAGCAGATTACAACTTAATGAAGAAACCAAATAGAAGAGACTCTTTTAAGGATATTCCAAGATTTATTTTTTAAACAGGGAGCTGCTGTCACATAAAACATGACAAAGTCTAACAATTCCCTTTAACACTTTTCAAAAGAAGCAGTTTTAGTAGTTCTACCGTTTTTAATAACTATTCTTATCCAGTAACATCCATACAAATCAGTCATGATTTTCCCCCAGAGATTTATGACACATATTTAGCATTTTTCTAGCATTAATGATTGAACATATCCGCTTACCTGATGTCTCATGTAATGATGCATATACGGTGCTCCAATTTTAATTACTTTGAGGCAAAATGGGCATAGCAAGTGTTTTGTATTTTCATGAACTGACCTAAAATGTGTTTCTACATCTGAAAAAGCTGAGGATCTGTAGTTGCATACCTGAAACAAAAAGTTTTACTTCCTCATTAAAAGGTTATTAACAGTAAAGACAGGGGGAAGGTGTCATCTAAATACAAAACATTCACTCTGAGATACCTGGCAAACATACGGCATTTCACCTGGCTTATGATTGTCCTTCATATGTTGCAAAAGAACTTGCTCTGTTTCAAAGGATAATTCACAGATTTTACAGATTGCTAGAAAAAGTGAAAAACAAGAAAAAAGTAAAAATTCAGTGGGGGTCATAAGTAGATAAATTGTCATACGTATGTATATGTGAACTGTATAAATCAATAAAGGTAAAGCAGTCTAAAGATTAATTTACTCATCAGAAGAAATTCCCTGTACAATTCCATGAAGTCAGGAGTACAAGGCCCTTAAACAACATGAATTATTGCAGTTAAGTTTTCAATTTTAATAATAATAA
>NW_010286881.1:0-23283 GCF_000700745.2 Antrostomus carolinensis
ATTCTATGATTCTATGATTCTATGAACAGTTAAAAGCTTTACAGAAGGGTTTTGACTTGCATTTATAAGAGCATGATAGGTGTATATCAAAGATTAAATTTATACAAGCTATAGAATTTGGAATCATGTCTGCAACATGTTGAAGACATGGTTGAAGAACATGTATTGTGGCACAACAGGGGTTTTAGATGAAATTTGGAAGCCTATACCCTAAAAAGGTAGTTGATAAAATCACCTTCTCTTAGAGAAACTGAAGGCCATCTACTCTGTCCCTCTGTCTTTGTCCTAAACTACTCCTAAATGCCTAAACATAGCCGTCACAAAGAAGTACTCTAATTACAGCTCCTGCTAAAGCTCTGGTAAGTTCTTGAATGAGTTATTGTGCCGATTTCAGTCACTGCACTCTGACAACAAAGTTGCAATCCAGTCTGAAGAGTGTACAGTAAGCAGCAATAAGGATGGTTGGAGAAGTTCAAAAAATGACCAGCAGTAAAAGATTAAGAGTTCTGGAGTTGTGCAGTCTGAAAAGAAAACTGCAGAAAGGTGTAGTAACAATCATTACATATATGAAGCATTGCCACAAGGAAAAACTCTTATTCCTTGCTGCCTGCATACAGGGAAAAAAAGTTATATAGTTAGCAGCAAAAAGAAAAGTAGATTAGACATTAGAAGTTGTTTGTTTTTTTTGGTTGCTTGTTTCCTTTTTAATAGGGAAGATAGTTAAACACTGCAACACATGTAAGAGAGACATGATATCTTCAAATATAGCAGATTTTAAAGTGTAAATTTGGCAACAACGGTTTAGTGATAGTCTTGCTATCGGTGTGTTGGTCTGAAAACTTAGGCGCTTAAAACAAGATTTGTGGAATGAAGTAATATATTTTATTAGATCAACTGATGCAGCTGGATGATGGACTCAAGCTTTCAGACACATTATCGCTCTTAGGATCTAAAGCAGCATCTGATCTCAAGACCTTATGGGCCTTAAAGTCTGCGTAATTTTTTTCCAGCTGTTTTAGCTAGTTTCATAAGAGAATGACTTAACTCTAGCTGGTTCCATTTTAGATTTGGACAACCTCTTGAGGACCCTTCAAACTTTTCTTTAGCATTCAGTGATCTATTTCATATATCTAAATTAAGCATAGTGTTATATCCTGACAGATTAAGAAGAATTTGAATCTTCATCTGGATTTGCATGATAGGTGAATTATTGTTTACATGAGAAGAATCTTTGATGTACAATGAGTTGTATTCTTTTCTTACAAGAAGTATTGTGGCATTTCCAGAAAATTTCATGCATCACTTTTTAAAGAGCTTTTGGTGACTGAATCTAAAACATTCAAAAGCTATTGATTGCTACAATCTCTCAGGGTTTTACTTACAAAGTTATTAAAAAACTTATTTTTAGGCTAGTTTCTCAGACTCAATTTTTTCATTTTTAATGTATTAGCTTATTAATTTAGTGCAACCATATTAAATGACTGAGTTGCCTTTGAAATTGAAAAAGAGGGAAAAGAAAAGATATAAAACAAGCTTTAAAGGCACATCTTAATAGAATGTTTGCTACATGCTGCTCTTGATCATAGGAATCTTCATCAAAAATATACCACATTTAAAATGGATAGCACTTAATACTGGAAAAATTACCATTATTTATTTGTCTCAAATTACAGTTGCCCAGACAACTATTATAGATTCTCCACAGATGCAATAAATATATTATGCCCAGCAAAATGATTGTCATCTTGATCCAATTTACAAGATTCCATGTGGTAGCAATTTGAATTAAACATCACATATCATAAGAAAAATATAAACTTCTGCAAATGTAGGTGTGTATTGCCATAGACTAGAGCCAATGCATTAAAATTGAGATGAAGAATGTTGTGTGAATAGCTAGTGAAAATGGTACTTAGAGGAAAATAAATTGGTTTGTATATCAGATTATTTCCCTTGCTGTGGTCTGTGGAAAAATGCTATTTGAGTGCTAAGATTCTCTCTTCACTTACCCTCTTGTTTGCACTTCCAAAGACAACATATGGTTCTTATGCTGAACTGCATATTCAGGTATTCTGTATTAAACAAAGGACACAAACATTTCCTTAATTCTGCAAAGCCAAGTGTTTTCCTGTTAAAGCATTCCCTAAGTCATTTCTATCTCACTAACTTGTCTTTCCAAATTCAGTTTGCATTGCAGTGTGGAAGAATCATCACATGCGGACAGTTACCAACTATTTCATAGTGAATCTTTCTCTGGCTGACATTCTGGTCACAATTACTTGTCTTCCAGCAACTTTAGTAGTGGACATCACAGAAACTTGGTTCTTTGGGCAGCCCCTCTGCAAAGTGATTCCCTACTTACAGGTATTATTTTACTGCATTTGTATATACATTACCCATGTTACAAAAAAAGAGAACAATAGCATCTTCCTAACAGTGATAATCTGATGGAAGTCTATCCCTGCTACTGAAGTAGATATCTCAGGATACCTGCTGAGGATTAAAGGACTGTTCCACTTGTGAATATGTTCATGCTTAATAAATATTATTCTTGTTTCATCTGATTTTTACACTTGGGCAATACTCTTTCTGGAACATTTGTCTGATGCTCTTCACTTTTTGTGATCTGTTTTAATAATTTAGAGGGGATATAAAGCAATAAAAATGTCTGTAAATAGAATTATAGTAAGTTATATTGTGTGTGTGTGGACCTAAACAGCTACATAAGTGTCCAGGACAGAGAACCCGAACTTCTGAAGGGAGTCTGGGCTTTCATATGTCTAGTGACTTACTTTACATATTTTAGAAATAGCCAAAGTATCCTGGTTCACTGGGAACTGATTTAGTGACTTACTTTACGTATTTTAAGTAAGTATTTTAAGTAATTTTAAGTAATATTTAGTGACTTACTTTACGTATTTTAAGTAAACCACTAAACCACTGAACCAGCCAAAGTATCCTGGTTCACTGGGAACTGATCAGATTGTCTACCTTAAGCAATAATTGCCACCACTGGGCTTAATTGGTTATGAGATCATTTGCATAAAAATGATTGACAAATATATTTCTTAAGAATAGATGGTTAGATGAACTGACTGGGCATAGTAGAATGAAAAGTGCTTGGCCTTTCAGTCATTATGAATCAAAAGAATTAAGCAGAACTCTGAACGTCTGCAGGTGATCAGCTCAGTGCCCCCAGTACAATTTATATTTTCAGCAGTTACCTGTATGGCTGAAGAGCCACGTTGTGCCATCTATTCAATAGAATCAAAATCACAAAACTTGTTTCAAAGCTTCCATTCTAGTGAAAGAAAAATCCAAAGAGAAGGTGTATAGACTGAAAGAAGAAAACCAAAATGATGGGTTATTTCCTACACTGAATAGAAGGGTAAAATGACTCAGTCTGCCTTTAGCTGGTTGTTGTGTTTTTTTCATGAGACCCTGAATTTCCATTGTTCCCATGAAAATTGAAAAGGCAAAATGATGGTTCTGGTATCCAAATATAACACAGAAAACAAACAAACAAAAGTTCTACAAAGAAAAAAAGAATCTAAGTAGTTGTTGAATGTTTTTAAAGTAATTTTTCAGATAAAGTTTTGCAAATTCTAAGTTGCATAATTTTGCTCTTTCAGAATCTGACCCTGCTTCTCTTACTCAGTTTGGGTAGCACTGTAATCTGTGAATTGTCCTGTTTGTTCTAGTGGGACTACAGCAGATGGGGATATCTGTTGTAATTCTGTAAGAAGCGATTTTAAAAGGAGTGTTTTTCTGGGAATAATTTCTGTTTAATAATTGCAGACAGAGAGCTAACTATATAGAAATAATTTTTTAAAACTCTGGGAAAAAAATTACAATAAATAATTTTGAAAGTTCTAAAAAAATGACATTTACATACTATTTCCTTTTTTTTAGACAGTTTCAGTCTCTGTGTCTGTACTAACACTTAGCTGCATTGCTTTGGATCGATGGTATGCAATTTGTCACCCTTTGATGTTTAAAAGCACAGCCAAGCGAGCAAGGAACAGCATTATAATTATCTGGATTGTGTCCTGCATCATAATGATTCCTCAGGCTATTGTTATGGAGTGCAGCAGTGTGTTCCCAGGATTAGCCAATAAAACCACCTTGTTCACAGTGTGTGATGAGCACTGGGGAGGTGAGTGTGTCATTGACCATAAAGACTGCATTTGTACTGCTGTTATGTGATTGAAATATCAGGACATATTAATATGCAGTCAAGTTGTATAAACATATCACAAAATGTTCTTAATTATATAAGTTTTCCTAGAACTACCATTTTCAAAATACTGTCAAATCCCATCTTTTTTTCTGTTGCGAAGACCTAAAGTACATTTGAAACCAAGTTTAAATGAATGAGGCTGGCTTGTTTCTTGACCGTGTTAATGTTTCCCAGAGGGTAGAAATGTTCCCACCCTTAAATGCTTATTCTTATATAATTCTGTGATCAATGGACATTGCAGGTTTACAAAGATTTCACTATTTAGCCTCTGGAAAGAGCTACATGAGAACAGAATTTCTGTTTACCTGATATATTGCTTTTGCTGATATTTCACTAGTCTTTATAGATTTCCTGGGACTTCAATGCAAATTGAATGTCCTTACAGAATTTATAAAGATGTTATTGACATGGGGTAGCAAGTTAGCCTACAATTTGAAATTTGTCATGGACAAAATCATTTAAATAACTTTGTAAATGTAATCAGTTACAAATTATTCTACTCAAGAAGTATAATTCTGCCTTTCCAGATTAACTTTGGATCTAACTTTTTCTGTATTTGAATTCAGGTGTAAGAACCCATAAGGGTTGTCAGGGAGTAACTACTCCTATTTTGTCTCCAGTCACACTAGTGGTGTTAGCCACCCACCTGAATGGTTATGACTCAACTCTGGTGGGCCTTGGCATAACTCCAACACTAATAGGGTGTATTGAGTTACATGCTGTGACTCTGACACTGGATATAGTGACCATCAGTAATACCATTATTCACACATGGGAAAATAAAGCCAAGTTTGCCAAAACATATAACTAAAAGGTGCCTGTTTAATAGCCTCAAGTCAGACTAAAACACAATCAGATTCTCTCCCAGAGCTGCCTCTGTAGAAGATTTCAGTCCTGTGACCAATTAAGATAAACTACAAATGGGTCACCTGTACTTAATTATCATGATAAATTAGCTTAAGCAGCTTGAATTGCTGAGGGCTTTTCCATGTGTTGATGTGGAAGTTCCTCCCCTGCTAATAGCCTCTGCAGAACCACTGGGGCATTGAGAAGACGTTGGCTGTCGCATTCCCTGTTCTTGATCTCCTTCATCCCAGTTAGTCCTGCAGTGGGGCAGAGATGGCCATTAGGTAGCTGGCACTCATTATGGACAAAGGTGTGCTGAAAATTTGTAGGTTAGAGGAGGCCTCTGTTAAGCTACAAGTATGGTACTTGCTGTTTCATTGGAGAAACCACATCTAATCTTTACTGCTAGTGTTCTTTCTTCATCTGTAAACAATTTTGTATCCTAGTCTGCTGCTAGGTGCTGCAGTATTTATGGGGCTATGTTCTTTCACAGTGTTCATTCCAGGCATGAGTTGTATCCCGTCATTTTGGCTGCAGAACTATTATGAAGTGTTGTCATCAATTCAAGGTTAGATCTGCAGCAAAGATTCTTTTAACCAACCTAGGAAATTACAATTATGGAAAGCACTTTAGTTAGTTAATTAAGGAGTCAGGAGAACATTTCTTCAGGGAACACAATCTCAACATTCCAGATCTGTGTTTGCCACTTTTTGGTTCCCAACAGGAAAATCTTGCTTTCGAAAGACAGAGTCCAAAGTAGCCTTGGAACTATTTTAAAGAGTGCCTCTTGTTCAGTACTGCGCTAGAGTAATTGCAGCCGATAGATATGCCAGAGCTGAAAGGGGTATAACAAAGGCAAGTACTTGAGCATAGAATTAAGGTTTTTTTGTGTGTGGTTTCAGAAATGAAGTGCAAACACTCCAAACACTTTTTTCTTTTTTTTTTTATTTATGTTGAGCATGCAATGTAAAATAATTTTACATTAAAAAGTTAGAGTTTTCTGAAATGAGAAGCTTTTAATTCCACCTAAAGATAACAATCCTATTTTTATCCTGCTGCCTTTTTAATGAATTATTCTTCTAATGATAATGCATCATCATTGCTACTTATTCTGCTGGTGCATTTCAGCTATTCATAAAAAATAATCCTCTCCACTTCCTAATAATAGCTTATCATAGTAACTTGACAGAAGAACTCTCCTGTGTGTTAAGTTACAAGTAGGTTGCTCAAATCATGCAGTTACTTAGTAAAAGTAGTTAACCATATATTATCAATGAGGGTAAAACACTATACTTCAACATATAACATTAACCTTAACATCCCTTTCAGACTATGGAGAATAGAGTGTCATTAGCCACAAATAATTTCCAGTCAATTGGAAAAGTCTAAGGACAGTGAGTTGGGCCAAAGTACAGAAAATACTATAGAAGGCCCCCAAACAGAAGAACAAAAGAACATGGATAACAGGATAGCAGTTTGAAAAGATTGGTGAACCTTGAGGCCACAAGAAGGAACAAAAAGCTAGTATTTTCAAATAAAATAGTTGCCTTTTTCTTGGATTTTGGTTTGCCTTTTTTGACTATGGGAATATCTAGGGTAAAAAAAAAAAAAACAAAACCTAAAAGGTCAAAGGAGAAATAAATTCATGTTCCTATGAATAAGCCATATTTGCAAAGAGAAATTGGAGATGTAGATACTGCACACTCTCAAAAGACCCTGAGCAAATCCTATAGGAGAGTCAATTTATGTGAAGAGGAAAGAGATTATATTTGGGTGTCTACTGCTTTGTTTAGAGCTACATATAATTTATGCTGTCTAAAATCAAGGTACATCTGATGAAATCTTTACAGACATCATGTACACTGTATGTCCCAAGGATATTAAACTGTGAATTGTCAAGGTTGGGACTGCAAAAGAGAGTGCTTAATGACACTTTCCAAAGTGTTTTGGAAGTCTATTCTAATTCTGGGTACTCAGAGCTACTGAAACATGAGGTGCTGTGGAGGACTAGTGGGAAGCCATGTCCAGGAAAGTGTCAGAGATGCCAAAGCAGGAGACATCACAGTACCCTACCCAAACTTCGGTCCAGCTGCTGAAATCCATACAAGTCTGATGAGTGTCTAGGAGGAAGGTCTGATCAGCACTGTGATACTTGGGCTCCTTAAGGGAGGAAAAAATAGTGGCCACCCTCGCTAATAAGATTTCAAGCATGCTTTTGGAGAGCTGCCAGTGACTGCAAATGGAGCAATAGTTCAGCCTAAAACATGGCTCAATTTCTTTTTAATTGCTTCTGGCATTCCTGAATATAAAATGCATTGCCAATTCTAGGCTGAGGGTTTTTCATTTTGAGAACTGTCTAATAACAATATTTTATTTGGGAATGCAAAAGGATCCAGCGTGTGACCTACACAGACTCTCTGAAGGAGCCAGTGTTGGCCACAGTTCTATAATAGTCTATTAATTTCTATGTGCTGAATTTGATGATAAAGTGCCAAAATAAAAGAAATGTATATTAAAATGAGTTCACCATGTGTCCAAGTCAGCTAAGTACATTCTCTTAGATCTATTAACAAACAGAGTGTTAGCCAAAGTGCATTAGCCAACCCCTTTGCAAAAGATAAAAAGAATATGGAGATAATCCTTTCCCAAAACTAGATGGTTGAATGGAAACAAAGGGAAGACTTTCTGTTCTATTTCCTCTTAGACTACTCAAAAAATAGTACAAAACCGTATTTTCTTAATTCTGGAAAACAAATAGCTGGAAATTGCATTATAACATGAAGGTTTATACATCCTGTTTATTGAAGTGTTCAGAATTTAAGGAAAAACTTGTGGGATATTTTAATGCAGCAAAAAGTCAGAATATTGCTAATACTGAAATTATGCTTGGTGTTACCATGAATTGATAACTCAAGCATAATATATCAGGTTTGAAAATGTAGTTTTAGTCTTAGCTAACTGCAAGCACTCTGACATAGGAACATAGTTTGGAAAATATTGTGTTGTGTGATCGGATTTTCTCTGCTATGAGCACCTACTTCCTAACATCCTTATTTATTAAGTTTTATTCTAAAAGTATACTCTTTTAGCTGCGTTGCTTCTTCCTATTGGTAGCTCCAAAACCTCATAGATATCTTGCTGAAAGTGGGGAACCTGGGAACTCTATACTGATGCTCCACAAACTTGATAGTCTTGTTGTTTTAGCCTGTTCTTAGAGAAGCTGTCAAGAGCACCAATTTCATTATGCACCTGTGGCTTAAGGAAATATTTCATTTGCTAGATATGTCAAAACCTTTTGAATCTGTCTGGGTTGTTTTCAGTTTGCATACATATGTATATGTATAAATGTATTTATATATGTAGTTACACAAATATAGTAAAATTCTGGCAAAAATCCAGAAGCTATAGTTTCAGTCTTCTACTTCGTTGCTTCATTGAGCAACAGTCTGTGACTGGAACAGAGTGCTGTTAAAGAAGCTTTAGAAAAGTTTGAAATTTGTTTAATAACCCCTGCAGCAGACAGAAGAATATTTGGTTTATGATACTGATCCTTTTTCAGGTGCAGTAATCATACTGTATGACTGGTACTGAGTAGAGACGTCGATCTCAACCCAGTCCAATCCCTGTGACCACTTGTTTGCTTTTTGTCCTCTTCCCTCTTTTCAGTAAAACAGCAGCCAGTGATGTGAGAATCATTAATTTATTCTTAAAGTGATGTTTATTCCATCTAAAAAATTATCTGCCACTGTCCTGAAGCCCATTAAGTGACCATGGAAGGCAAAGACACTTTTCTTCTCCTCTGCTTGGCAGTAAGAGGTTCAGCACAGGCAGCTAATATATCACCAGGACCATAGACTAATTGATGTTCTCATTCAAGGATCCTGGAACTCACCAACTTGATAAATGAACAGTATCCCAAACCAGCCCTTCCTCCTTTGTGCTGCTGTGATTGTCAGACAGCTTTAAAGCTTTTTTTGGCATGAGAAGCTAAACAGAGTCATGCTCCTTAGGGAGAAGTTCTACAAAGGGCTTTGCCCTGGGTGGAGGAGGGCCAGGTTTCCTTTGATGTTTAGCAGCTGGCACTTTCCAGGTGGCTAAACTTCAAAGGGAAGTGTTAGGATCTTCCTCCAACTTGGTCCATCAGTTCTTTGCAGATAGCTAGGCTCATTTAATGTTTCACTTTACTTGGAATGCTAAATTAGAAGCCATAAACTCCAGATGGCCTTTTAAATATGTACTGTCCTTCTACCTGAAAGGGGCCTGGCTGCCTGCAGAGCATTGATGAGGCAGATGGCACCTCCTTCTGAGCAGAAAGAATGTACTTTCAGCTCTGACCTCCTGTGATCCCAGTAAGTCACATTACTCCAGTTTCTCCTTAATCTCTCCACCTGTGAAGCATGCATGCCAGTATTTCCCTGGCTAACAGAACTGCTGTGAGGCTGCATTTTCTGGAATGCAAAAACAATTCTGAGATCATCAGTCAATATACAAAGTCAGGTTATCACCATTTATAAAAAACTGCCCCAAATGGTCTGCCTTCCCCAGGGACATTGCCAAGAGCTAGTAGCTGCAGCTGCTCAGTTAAGAGTTGGTAAGCTGGTTTGCTACAGGATCTTAGAGCAAGTAAGGAGCCAAATGCTGCTCATCTGAATTCTTTGGACCCTGATCCATCAAAACAGTCAAATGTTGATGGCAAAGTCTCTATTACCTTTGCTAGCGGTGAACATGGGCTGGATTTTGCTATAGCAAGTTTCCATGTCCCTGATACAGAAGTTTTTTGACTGGTGAACCAGCTGGCTTTTTGAGTTCCAACACTGAATGTGACATTGCAAGAGTCTGGGATTGAGGCCGAGTTTGGGATTAACGTGATGGTGTTCTCCTTCCTGCTATGAGAGTTATGGGCCAAGTCTGCGTATCTCCTCATCTAATCAAACTCTCAGGGATTCTCCTGACATGCAAAGGGACCTCTTGTTTGATAGGGTCCACAATCTCAGTCACACTAAAAGGCAGAAAGTAAGTTTGACTCACCAATGTTTTGATCTCATGCTACTCTTTTTTTCTTTCTTTCTTTCTTTTAAAAAAAAAAAAATTAAAACTGCAATCAATACAGAGTTTCAGTTACAGATCTTGTCATCCTGAAACATTCAGAAATTCTAGAAATTAACATAAATATTCCTTCTCTTCTCTAGCCCAAAATGCAATGTTTAGGATTACTGTGCAATCTAACTGCTCATATAGTGAGCAGTTTCTCTTCTGCTATGTATTGTCACTCTGCATAATACTCATTCCTTTTCTGAGGCCATCCATAAATGTTAAGCTATAATTGATATCAATGTTTGGTATTACCAAAGGACAAAAGTGAAAGCAGGTTTCCCAGGCACCCACTGCACGTTCGGCTATAGTCTAACAACAAAGCTTATAATACAACATTCTTAAAGACACGATACACTCATAGCATTTGTAAGATGTTTTTCTCTAACCAAATAACATTCATAAATTCTCCTTTGAAAAGAGATACACAGGAAACTAGAACACAATGGTAGCAAACTCAATATTGTTAAAGCTGAATCAAAAATAATCTTGGAAATTTACTAACTTTAGAGCACCCGACTGAATTAATTCTGTTTTATTTTACTGTAATCATAAAAATAAATCACTGAGTATACCTTTAAGACACATTTATTCTGCCACCAAAAGTAATTTAAGAAATGTCTGTCTCTCCTCCAATTAACATCTTGCTTGCTGTAGTCTGCGTTCTCCGTTTATAGGTGAGAGACTGTGCAATTTACTCAGGGATACAAAGTAGCCTTTGTAGAATTAAAACTAAAGAAAGACAGTTATACAACCTGTTAATATGCCAAAGATGAGGCAGGTTGCATAATTGGTTAGCTATAGTTAGATAATGAAATGTTCTTTCACTGATTTAATTAAAAAAAAACCTTCTTAAGACTTTGTACCTAAAGTAATAATGTGATTTGAAAGCAATAATGTAGTATAAAAGATACTTGAGATAAAAGCATGTTTATAATAGAAACAGAATGTGCATAGAAGTGATTAAAAAATCAATCCTGGCCATAATATTATTGGATATATCTTCCATTATAAGATTGTTTGAAAAACACATGCATATCTATATAAATAATTTGGCTTAAAGTGAGTATGAAATGTATGTATATTTAAATGCCCTTTTCTTATTTGAATTCTATTTCCAGCTGAGGTTTACCCCAAAATGTATCACACCTGCTTTTTTCTGGTGACATACATGGCACCACTGTGTCTTATGGTGTTGGCCTATTTGCAAATATTTCGAAAGCTGTGGTGTCGCCAGGTAAGTAATTTAAAACAAGTTCTATTTGATGGCTGTTGTGACTGTGTGCAGATTCCTGTGTACAACCTTCTTCTCTAGATGCTCCATGTTATCACTTAGGACTTGAATTTTTACATCCAGCACTGTTACCAGGTTCAGTGACCCTGCAGGCTTAGAGTCACCTTGGATAGGCACTGAGATGCACTAATAAATGAAGACAGTCAGGCTGAATTAAACCTCCTCTTGCTCATGTCTCTGAAGGGCTTAGAGAGAGAGAAAAAGGCAACAGCAAGATTTATAGGCAGTGGAAAGATCTCGCCCGTTGTATCTGAAATGCTTAGTGAAATACCTTAGGTGACCTTCTTTATACTACTAAAATCTTCTGTAGCAGTCAAAAATTAGGACTGACCTTCTCATTTTGTTTGTAGTCTGTACAATTTTTTATTTTTGTTTTTCATT
Organism: Antrostomus carolinensis; assembly: GCF_000700745.2. Classification (NCBI taxonomy): domain Eukaryota; kingdom Metazoa; phylum Chordata; class Aves; order Caprimulgiformes; family Caprimulgidae; genus Antrostomus; species Antrostomus carolinensis. The sequence continues at coordinate 11,853 of NW_010286881.1, forward strand.
CTAGGAAGTCTCGGGTTCAGAGCAGGTCTCATCTGAACAAAAGTTATACTAGAATGTCCAGCTATCAGAACTGTGAGACTGGAGTTGCCTGATGTGAAGCTGGCTGTCAACAGTAACATTTGATGTGAATTATTGACAAATTGGCATGATTTCTAATGTGAATATCTATTTTTTTCAAGCTTAAAATGAAAAGTTCAGGAAATAAAAGAAAAATACTAAACAAAAAAAACCTCACAAGCAAGGACACAAAAAACATTAGAACTGAAGTGGCAAAAATGATGTGAATTTTTTCAGAAACATTTTTCACCCTCCAGCAATTTTAAGTGGTGTCAGCTTGAGAATAATTTTCGGAATGTGAGCTGTAATCTGTCATACATCACATCACTCTATGGTTCCCTCTGCTGTCTTCTGCATGTCTGGAATTTATCTGTGGCTGTAGTCCCCTGACATCCCCTGCCCTGTCATTCTATAAACGACAGTAAACTCATCCTGTTGAAGACATGATGCAAGATATTCTCTCTCCTGTCTTCTCAAGTGACTCTAACAATGGCTGACATTTCCATCCAGATATGGACATGAATCATTTCTCTCTCACCGCTCACCATTGTGTCTGATACCATCCAAATTTGAGGCTGTCCTGGCCAGGGCATAACAACTGCCACATCAGGAGCATTTTCCATGCTGTTCAAATTGATCCATCAGAGAAATCACAAGTAGACTTTAGATTTCTGAATATACGTATGTTAAAAGTAAAAAACAAATCTTATACTGATAAAGTATATCTCATGCAAATAGGTAAAACAGAGGAAAAACCAAATCTGCTCTAAGGCATTTTGTTATCATCCATTCATCATAATAGCAATTATTCTCATGTCTAATCATATTAGGTTAAACCAGAGTTGCTGTTTGTCTTGCTGTTTATCTTTAAATTACTATTTTTTACTTTTAGTTTCTTACACTTATAAGATAGTTTGAAGGTAAAATTTAACCTTTACAATTTGAGGGGGCTCTTCACCAGAACAAAGGCTTTGCTCAGTTAGTTTTGGAATTAAGTTCTGTCTAACATAGCTCTAAGATGGTCTGCATTGCTGAATAGTTATCTGTCCTGTAGCACCCAATGACCTTATCATCATATTCCTTTTTAACCTTCTGTTCTGTACTTTCTTTACAAGCTACCTAGTCTCTCAGGCTGTCCATTAATTAAGTTAATGCAAAGCAATTGTTCTTAACCCACACATAGTTTGAAAATGCTGGTTCAGATTCGGAGCAGAAGTTGAATGACTGGAAACCAACCTATTTTGTTGGGTTTTTTCCTCCTACTGTATTAGCTGGTCTATTTCTTCTTCACAATATTTATTCTCCCTGACAAGGTTAGGCTGATCCTTTTTGTTCAGTGGCAAAAAGACAGATACTGCTACAGGCTTAGTGCTATCAATAGTGCAAAATTACAGATGTCTCTTTTCCTAGTATAGATAATAGCACTATGTATAGGAGGCTACACTAAGTGAAATTAAAACCGCTGTACATTTATTATCTGTGACTTGGCTGCAGACACCAAGTGTTTTTCTAAGTCAAATAGGTGTGCCATAATCAGTCATGTATAGCAAATGAATGCAGTACCCTGAATGTATTTATTATTTGAAAATAGTTTCAGTCAAGAAATCATGCTGTTTACCAGAACTTCAGTTAAATATAATGGTCCTACTACAAGGTACAATGAGCCTTCCTGATGTACAAGATAGAAAAAACCACAGCAAACAGTAGATGCTTTCTATACCTTACATTTTTTCTAAAGGTTCTTCTTTAAAATGGAATGTGTTGTGTGCACAGATTTTCAGATCACTAAAGGTAACAGATTTACAAGCTATCCTTACCATACTTCGTGCAATAGCTCTTAAAATTACTGATAGTATCTTTCATGCAGATCTTTGAATATAAGCTTTACAATCTTGGAATTAGTGATTCATCTTTGTAAAGACAGGAATAATGACACCACAAATACCAGGGATTTTGAGTACTTTATTTTAATTATTTGCAAGGAAGTAGTGACTTAGAAGGCTATGTTCTCTTGCGGATTTTAAGTAGATTAGAAGTAACTTCTGAACAAATAAATAAGACTGAATGGGCTTATGATAAAAATGCTGGTACATAATTTGTATTATAAAGTTCCATGTGGTATGCTTTGATTTACTGATGTCCAAATGCATTGACACTAAAACCTACTCATAGCTAGGAACCCTACTCATTTTTATTTTGGCAGCTGAAACATACCCTTCAAGTCTTTGCAAGCTGTTATTATATTTGGAGATATTTCCTCTGGTTATAAACCCTTTGATAATAATTTGAGGGGATAGAAGAAAAGTGCATAAGAAAATAACCATGCAACTTTTAGTACCAGTTTGGACACAGCTGGTGGGCTTTTAGTGAATTATTGGAATTACAGAAATTCTCCACATTTGTCTCTATAACTGATTCCTTACTGAAAAGCAAATATATGCATTATGATGACGTGTGTACTTGTACATGCTTAATACGCAAGTGTGTGCTTATATAAATGTATATTTGTAAATGTTTCTGTGTACACAAACACACACTTCTGAAGTGTTATGCTCTTTAGATGATACTACTTCAGCAATGCAGCTGTGGGTATGTAGCTCTTTTTTATTTTTATTTTTTTTTCTGATAAAATTCTTGCTGTATTATTGCTTGTTGGTGTAGCAGTAGCAAAGCCCAGGTGTATACGAGGTAATGACTGAGGAAATAGGGCTCAGTGCAAACTCCTGAAGATTTAGCAATTTAATATATAGTACAGTGATGTTGTACATTGTATACAGTCCCTACCTTTAATCACCTCTTGCTATTAAAGACTGCTTAAATACCAGAAAAGATCCTTCTACCTGCACAGACAGGTACAAGCCACGCACAAAAACAGTCTTGTCTAACTTTTCTGTAGAAACAGTCATTCACAATTTTGAGCCCGGATACTGTTTCTCTTCCTCTAAATTGCATCTAGCTCATCAAGTGAATCTTTGGCATGATCAGGAGGGAGAGGTTGGGCTGAGTTTCTCTGCTTCTGTCTCCATTTTCCAATCAGTTCTTGCTACAAATATGGTAACTCACTATGACTGAAAAGGAAGGAAAGCTTCTACTCAAAAATTAGAGGAAGAGAATATCAAAGTACCCCTGATAAACCAAAATCAGAATTTTATATAGCGTGTTATGTCAGTTGTGCATGGCAAAGGCACATTGCAGTACTGCACCCCACAGCTAAGTCAGGTAAATCCTTTGCAATAGGACAGGTGTGTCCAGGTATGAAACTGATGCTGCTGATTTCAGCTGAATGAGTGGGAAACCTCAGTAGAAATAAGTGCAAGGGGTTTTTTGCTTCGTGTCCTTAGAGACATTAGTAAAAAATAAATGTTATAATGTATCCCTTGTTCTGCTTCATTGATTTCCTGTTCATTACAACACAACTTAGCCAAAACGTTCCAATAGTTGTAAATCAGGTTTGATGGTGCACATAAATGCTAAATTAAGGGATTGTCTGTGCAAGGAAGCTATTCACAAAAAATACATAGTAGCTATTCCAGAAAAATTCTGCATGTGCTTGCTTTTATTTTAGAACAAGTGTTTCAATTTTAGCTTACTTGTTTTCTGAAATAAATACCCAATATTTTATTCTCTTCTGGTCAGTTTGTGTGATAAACCCTAATTTTTAAAATGCTACAAAAGACAATCCAAATTTTGCAGATACTTTTAAACATGAATTATTTTGCACTCATGAGACTAGTCACCCTGCAGACAAATGCGCTACCCTTGAATAAAACTCATTTCTACTCAAAAGGTTTTTCCAATGTATAACATTGAAAACATTATAAATATCATTGTAATAGAGTTCTCTGAGAAAGCCCTTGCCATCTGTAGTCTTTCACATTTGGCTGCAGGCAGGAAATAATTTTGAAGAACTGAAGCAAAATTACTTTATTTGACTTGGCTTGTGTAAAGGCACAGAAAACAAAAATTGAGAACTTTCTTTTAGTAGCATGGTGCTACATCTACCCATTGCAAGGTGTCTTTGGCTAACCTAATTCTTCCTATATCTTGGCATTCTTCCATGATTCTTCTCCATTCATCACTGTACACGCATTCAGTTTTGAAGAGCTTTGCAGTGAGATGCACACTAAGGCTGTAACTTCTTTAGCTGCTTTATTGTCATCTAGATTGCATATTTTGAAGTTTTATGGCACATAAAAATATGTAGGCTTTAAATCATTGTTTTCCAATGTTTAAAATCTATTTAGTATCTTAAATTAGCAGCATATTAATGGGATAAACTACTCTGCCATACAAAAAACCCTTCATTATAGAACTTTATATCAACATAATTGCAGCAGTAGGGTTGGCGTGGTAGTTTGAAGACACAAGCCAGGCAAGGTATACAGAAAGTAAAGAAATTTATAATATATCCATGTATTTGAATAAAATACAATTTATTAATGGGATAAACTACTCTGCCATACAAAAAACCCTTCGTTATAGAACTTTATATCAGCATAATTGCAGCAGTAGGGTTGGTGTGGTAGTTTGAAGACACAAGCCAGGCAAGGTATACAGAAAGTAAAGAAATTTATAATATATCCATGTATTTGAATAAAATACAATTTTTATGCAGTGCTTCAAGCATGTCTGAAATTGTATTTGTTTCTTGCAGCTACATCAATTGATTTAATAAAATCCCTACTTCTTCCTGCAAACTTACATTGTGCACGTCAACATGTCTATTTTTCTTGTTATAGCTACCCACAGTGCTAGTTTTTCAAAGTGCCCCTTATTTTGTCTTTTTTAGATCCCAGGAACTTCTTCTGTTGTTCAGAAAAAATGGAAGCCTCCACAGTCCTCAGCACAGCCCCGAGGGCTGGGACAATCAACAAAGTCAAAGATTAGTGCTGTGGCAGCTGAAATAAAACAGATTCGTGCAAGAAGGAAAACAGCACGTATGCTAATGGTCGTCCTCCTGGTTTTTGCACTTTGCTATCTACCAATTAGCATTCTCAATGTCTTGAAAAGGTAAAGTTCATCCCAAAATGTAAACACTTGGTAAAGCTTTCTGTCTGAAAACAATCCTCTGTTACTAGATTCCTCTTATTCTGGAAGATACTTATGAAGGATAAACTAACTTATTTCACAATAAAGAAAGGGAAAATAAGCATACAAGAAAGCATGCAAGAAAATAAACATGCAAGAAAAATATATGTATAACCTATTTGTAGTATTTAAACTAAAGGCCAGCTTGTGGAACCCTTATTAGCAAGCTTTTCCTCATGAAAATTATCTAGCCTATCTCCTTGTTAAAACCTGTCATTTATATAGGGTTACAGCTTGTTTGCTGTAAATGCACCCATAGAAGTCTTTACCTAAAGCAGCAGCTGAAGTTTATCAGGAGAGTGTAGTGTTGTGGGTTAGCCCCCAGCACTGTGAAATGCTGGATTCAAATCCAAGGCTCATCATGTACAATTTTGACACCTTAAGCTAACCGTTTAGTTTGCCTATCAAGCTTTGTTTTACTTATTTAACCTTTTCTCTCCTGTTTATTTGAGATATAATTATTTACACTCCATTTTCTGTACAGTGCTTGACAGGCTAAGACTTTGGTATAGTTATATTTCATGACACTTCTGGAATAAATAATGACATATATCAGGAGATTTGAATATACTAAAAACTAACCAGCCTTTTATTGGTGCTTGAGGAACATTTTTGTTTATAAGAAATAGTTTCAAGTTGGATTTGAAGGCTTAAATACATCCCACTCAAATCTGGCACTTTCCTGAAACCTAATTTAATCCTCAGGTCCCTTGGCAGGCAATGCAGAGAGGCAGAAGTATTTGCAAAAGGCACTTCAGGCCACCTACAGTCTGAATCACAGAGAAACTACACAGTTTACCTCAAGAAAAATAGCAGAGTAAGCCTGTAGTTAGATTTTCATTTAAATGGCAAAAGTTTAGTCTAAGGAATCTGGGCAGAGCACGCTTCTCTGTTGTGCAGATGCTTGTACCCTCAGGTTTTGGGCCAGTTAAGTGCCTTTCTAACTCCAGAGCTCCTGTTTATTGGAGCGTGAGCCTGGAGCTGGGAATCTCAATGACTTGAATAGGTCAAAAACAACTTTTCCCATTTTTTTTGGCTTATCTAACACCAATTGACTATGGTACTTAGCAGAAAAGTCATGCGTCTGTACCATTGCAAAGCAAAGTACTGCTGGTCTCTATTATACTAAACTACCAACGAAGGAGGCTGAGGGATGGGGAGAGGGCTTCATTGGCTCAAGAAAGCAACCAGTGTGGAATCAGCTTTTCTGTGCCACTGCAAATATATCATCAGAGATAAAATTAGGCTAGAAGTTACCAATCTTTTCATATTATTTGTAATTTTGCCATCTTTCAGGTTTGCTTTTTTTTTTTTTTCCATAGGGTTTTTGGGATGTTTAATCATGCTGATGACAGAGAAACTGTATACGCCTGGTTCACATTCTCACACTGGCTTGTATATGCAAACAGTGCAGCCAATCCTATTATTTATAACTTCCTCAGTGGTAAGTTTCAGTCACCTAGAATTCACATTTAATGTATAGTTTGAATGTAATGAGCCATAGCAAATAAGATTAATGACTGTGTAACATCAGCCCAGCTGCTCCAGTGGGAACTAGATCCTCTTCTTGGAATAAGTTGCCTGATGTATCCCATTACCTTCAGGCTATCTACCTATAACTAAACTAAACAGTGACAGGGCCTGAGTCCAAGTGCTTGAATTTGACTGTCCATGCCATTATTTTGGTAGAGAATTCCCTGGCATGACCTTGGTCTGAAACAATTACCATTCCCCTAAACACTCCCGAGATGCTGTCTGGGAGGTAGAACAGGCTACCAACTGGGCTGTCCCCAGTTGCCATTTTATATGCAAGTGTTGGATTTTGGAGGCTGTGAGTTTTTAATAGCACTTGCATAACCAGATTGTACCAACTAGGTTCAAGGCCAAAGAACCAGCCAGGATGCTGTTTGCTTATTGGTATACATTTGTCTTAGTTTGTATTTGTCTTATTTGGCTATGAACAGCAGAACCAGGACCCAGACTGGTGTTATTACAGCTAAATACAGGGAGGTAAAAGTCTGTTGGTCCCCACTACACATTTACCCATTGTAAGGGTTTTTTTGGTGTGTAGTATGAGGACGATCTAAAGTCCCAAAAGCAGACTAATGGGCTGTAGAACACTTTGAATCTTCTTTTAAAATGTATTCAAGATGAAATACAAATTAGCCATGCCCTCTCATTTCACATGTCAAGTCAGTCATTTAAGTCATTTAAGTCCTTAAATTAGTCATTTAAGCCTACAATTGCTCAATTCCTTGTTTTTGTTAGATATGATATTAATCAGTAGACTATCCATGCTGTGATTTCATAAATCATTTTAGTTTGTCCATTCTGCCAAGAATAATTTAGGTTTCATATCACACCACACATACCTTCTTAAAAAGGTTATATTTTTGCTGTCTTTCTCCAAGATGTTGAAATTGTGATTTCCTACTTCTGCATTCGAAGAACCTCTGGGTATTTTGGGTTAATTGTGCTTTAGATAGCTGTTTTTTTCTAATCTCTAAAGTTTCTTGAAACATGGCTTATAGTACAGTTTTTTCATGAGTCTTTTTTGTGGTTGGCAGGGAAATTTCGAGAAGAATTTAAAGCAGCGTTTTCTTGTTGCATCTTTGGCATTCGCAGTCACCATGATGAACGACTCACCAGAGGTCGTGCCAGTACAGAGAGTCGGAAATCCTTGACCACCCAAATCAGCAATTTTGATAACGTTTCAAAACTTTCAGAACACGTTGTATTGACCAACATAAACACACTTCCGGCAAATGGTACTGCACCTATTAATCACTGGTAGTATATTTGTCCCTATGTCTTTTGATGCTGTGGAAGTAAAATTTACTTGTGCATACAACAATATTTCAATACAAGCACAATGCAATGAGAGAAGTTTACAACTAAGAACTGACTGTAAGAAAAGTAACTTGCAAGACATATTTTGTAGAATATGCTACAACTTTGGTTATATATTGACGAAATAAAATTTAATCTCATTTATTTCAAAAGCTGAGTTGCAATTGGGAAGGGGGTAAGGTAATCATATTTTATATAAATATTTTATTTTGATCCCTACTTCCTTTAGACTCCTAAGTAAATAAAGAATAGGTAGCTTAAACTATGAAAATAGTTTTGTCTGGAGTTGCAATATGTTTATAAACAGCTATATTCTACTCAGAGCTAATTCACTGAAGTTGTGGTCTATTTCATAACAAATATAACCAAAATTGAGTGTACAGATTGAACTACCTGAATGTCCTTCACTATTTCAAATGATCTGCTTACCATGCATTCTGGCTGATCAAATAAGAAATTAACATTAATTTATTTTCTCACATTTTCTGTTCATTTTCCTATTGGGTGGAAAATGTGTATTCAAGAACAGCTAGGAAGCCACTCTTAATTTTTCTCCAGTCCAGGTTGATAAACAAATTAACACAGTCCGAAATGAAAGGCAGAGGTTGTTAAAGATTTCCCAGCTCTGGGTAAACACAAATGATTGTGCAATTCCTTAGCTTTGTGAATAGATGGAAAATAGCATATAATTTATTATTTGATTCTTCTCATTACATTATATGTTATATCCCAGCAGGACTTTGCAGGGGACTGCAAATGCAGGATTCATCCCTCCTCTCTGAGGGATGTGAACATTGGTTGTCTAGAAGTTATCTCAGATGTTATAGGCTAGGACTATATAAGCCATATCATGATAACAGAGAAATCACTATCTCCAGACAGCTGCTCTCTTCCTAAAATATATAACTAAAAATAATTAAATAAATTACCTCTGAATGTTCTTTTCACTTACTACAGAAGGAATGGGTTTTTTTCCTGAATTCAGCTTGCTCTTCTCCAGTAGTGTTGCCATTCCTATATGGACAACACAAGCAAGGTTACAGCCATGAAACCCAGATGATAGTGCGGCCGTAGATGATGTTTTGTTCTATATCTATTATTTGTCATCATTCTCTTCTGCCTTCCTGTCCTGTGCTCATGGCAGTGGGGGCTGGACTAGATGATCTTTAAAGGTCTCTTCCAACCCAAATCATTCTGTGATTCTATGATAGACTTGTACACGGGAAGCTGTAGTACTCTGCTGGTCACAGTGGCATCTTGGTAAGGAACAGGGCAATTTACCAAATAGGGCATATTAAATAAGTGGTAGAACACAGTAAAAATGTTTAAAAGTAAGAAAATCGAGGTTTCTGCATCAGAAATCCCCTTAGACTTCAGTCAGGAAGTTTTCACTTAAAAATTGCCAGTGCAATTTGGAACATTTTCTGGCAGACCATTTTGATAATGGATCATCACCTGCATAGTGCTCAGAGAGTGACAACCATGGGGTGAGCCAGTTATCTATCTGCTACAAACAGTAAAATAATCTTAAAATCTTTATTTTATCTTATAGGTATCCCAGCTATACTCAACCCATTAAAATCAGTGGAGCTGCATCTCCACATACCAGGGATGAACATGACTTCAAATTTAGATGAAGCTGTGAGGGTTTCTGCAGAAAACACTGGCAACACAGAGAATGCAGAGTGGGACAAATTCATCCCTAGCATAACTAAACTTACCTCGATGGAGTTACAGCAAGGATGACTTTGGCTCGATATGTGTAATACCACCAGAGAAAGGCACATGCTTTTAGCTGTGTTACAGACTACAACACATGGACAAAGGGATTCCTTTGAAACGACTGCCTCTCCTTTCTTCTCAGTCTTACAGAAACCTCCTTACCTCAGTATGAGCTAAAGAACGTGTCTTTACAAGTCTTTTTAAAGATTGGATTGTAACATACTTTGTAAATACTGTAGATATTTATTTTTATATATTTTAGATGCTGTGGAATGTTCTAAAATGTATAATATAAAGAACTCTAAGTATTTGAAAGAAGTCTCAAACATCATTTATTTATATCCTCTTTCTATAAATGAGTGTCTTATTTACAAGGAATGCTTACTTATACACTAGTGATATTCTGGAATTACTTTGCACTTCTTTTTCTGCTAATTCACTTCTAGTAAATTCTATATTCTCTATGGAAGTTTCACTTCAGATAGATAGATTGATTTTGAGAGATTCTATGAGGCTTTTCTAAGCAGAGACATGCTTCTAAGACATGAACCAAAATGCTGCAAGTCACATATGTTTTCATAAGATTTCACTAAACAGACAATTATTTTTTTCTTCAGACTTGAGTGCCTAAAAAGTAACTAATTTAATAAAAATTACATGATGCTCAAAGGTGCTATAAGCTCAAAATTCCTACTCAGGCCAATAGGAATAAGAAGTGTCACCCCCTGTGAAGGACAGTACATTTTAACTTTGGTAGCTGATTTTAGTCCATAATGTCTGCAAGTGTTGCTCCAGAAGATCTCCGAGGATCTTTAGAATAGAAAACATTGGTTATCTTGCTTGCTTTCATTATTTCTTTCTCAGCTGCCATTTAATACTAATGATACAAACAATTAACAGATTTACATGCCAAGAAAATTTTGACTTTTCAGTAATTAAGATAAAATGTTTCTCTCTGGAAATATATAGAGGTGATATATCATTGGACCAGTAGATCAAGTACTCACCCGTTTTCCACTTATGGGATAAGCTCCCTGGCCTGGGGCTTCCTGCCACACATTGCAATTTTTCTTCTTTAAGAACGAAGATGGTGCATCACTGGAGACTGAGTCTACTGGGGGAACGTGGCCTGTTGGTTAGAAAGGGGCTAATCTATAAGAACCTGAGCTACGATCCCCCTGTGGCACTATTCCTGTGTTTCAGTTAAGATTTTTTCAAAAGGAGGGGTAAGGTGGGAGGGAGGATTTGTTTTTCAGTAAAAAGCATTTGACATCCTAGAAACAGGGCATTCTCACACATTCAATTGTTTCTGAAAAGCCAATTATTCATAGACAAGGTGTATTTTTATTAACTTACATAAATTTTTTTTTAGGTTTTTCTTTGACCTAATGTAATGTACTGTCTATAATGACAGCTATAGTTTTATTAAGTGCTCAATCACTATATGCTTTAACCTACCCCAATAGATGTTTTACTTGATATAGTTGCAATTACTCCTAGATTACACTGCTGCAAAGTGAGGGGAAAAAAAATGCATTTGTTTGTATATTAAGGTTTTCTTTTTCTATTAAAAGAGAAAAAGAAGAAATCCCTTAATTGAAAGTATGTTTAAACATCAAATAAAGTCATAGGAATTCCTTTATTCCTATGTGTAAGCTTAGTTTTTGAGTATTTCAAGAAACTATTTTACTTTGTCAAATAGTTGTGGAAAGTT
>NW_010286881.1:23315-26553 GCF_000700745.2 Antrostomus carolinensis
CCTTTGCCATTAGAAGGCTGGTTTTGCTCTTTAGCCACAGAAAATGTAGTATTCTTAAATGTCATGGAACTATCACATTAAACTATGTGGAACAAGATATAATTTTTCTATATAATTTGAAATGATTGGACAAGCAGCTGCTGAATGAAAACATTACAGAAATGGGAGAATGGAATTTGAAAAGTCTTCTAATTTTTTTCTTTTGTTTTGATGTAAATAAATAAAGTCAAAAAGTTAAAAACTAGAATAGTAATCTAACTGCAAAATAATTATGAGTAATCATTTAATTGTGCCATAGAATGTTGCCTCAACCCACTGCTGAAAAATGTCAATTTTGTCAACATTTTGCAAACCTATGCTTTAATTGCAGAAAATATATTTTTATCTTTTCCTTGAAAAGAGAGTTACAAAGTAGAAAGTAAATGGCTTTCTAAGAAAACTTGGTCAGTATAAAAGAGGAGTATACATACTTTTCAAACACAAAAGGTCATGTGTGACTGTGGAAGACCAGCAAAATTCTCATGCCTTGTCAGCTATGTTGCCCAGATCCTTGTGGGATGAACGGGTTGGGGGGTGGGAGGAGCAGGCAATGCTTATGGAGAAACTATAACTAGCACATTTCTAAAGGGGAGTTGAGTACTACCTGCCAACTCAAATTGTCTTCTTTTTGCTGGTACCTTAACACCAGTGTGATAAATTGTGTTAGTTAATCTGAGGTGAGAACACCACTAAAGGTCACTGGCAGTTTTTGACTCCTGCAGGTCTCTTATGACATGTTCAAAATGGAAGTTCTGGCCTTATTTTCTCTTTTCTAAGAGAAATTTATCTTTTGTTCTCTTTCTTTTCTTATTTTCAATTAGATCTCCAAAATGAAAATATTCCAGTGTTCCTAAGAATTTCTTTTAGCTATAATTTAACTTAACAGTACTTTTTATGTGAAGAATAGAAATAAAAGATGAGACATTAATTGACAAATTATTTTGGGTTTTTCTCTGGACAGAATTTGTTGAGTAAACAGCACATCTTTCAGACACAAGTGATACTATCAGAGCTTCTCTAATATTTGAAATTCTAAGGGTAGGTAGAAAGTGCTAACTAATTCTTGCCAGAGAATATGGTTATCAAGCTAAAGATTAGTTAAAGATGGTTATCAAGCTAAAGATTTGGTTAATTTGATGAAAAGATTTTTCATGCAAAAATTAGTGGGTTTTTTTAAATAAATATTTTAATGCAAATATTCATACATATTTATTTAGTTAGTTTTACAAAATTTGAGAAATACCTAGACATTTTATTCTTTAACTCAGATATGTTTTCAGATACCATTTCATCAGAAAAACTTCACAGGCATTTAAAAATCTGTTGTCGTCCTATGTAAAGTAGTAGAGTTTTTTGCCAGTTTTAGGGCCTTTTACTCCAGAAAGATCCAAATATTTGGATACATTCAAAATATTATCCATCTGAATCTATTTTTGAATGAAAATAATCACTGAGAGTTTTCAGTAAAGATAAACCCAATAGTGAGAAGTGGATATTAATGCGGATAGAAATGGCTCTGAGAAGACAGGGTAAGATTTTAAGAGCAAGATGGAATCCAATGCCTTTTGCATGTGGCAGAAATTAAAGGATCTCAAAGAAGCTTCTGAGCTTCTTAGCCATCAAGGAAGATCAAGTGAGGAATGAACATTTCTTATCCGGTCTATAAATACTGAATGTTGTCTGAAAACTGAACTTTAATTGGGTTTTGTTACCTGTAGCTGCTTTGGTATTACACTATTTCCACCAGCAAGCCAGGAGCATAGAAACAGAGCATAGAAATGTAGAGCATAGAAATAAACCACAATGTATGTGTTCCTGCATACATAAATATATCATGCCACCATCACTCTGGTACTTTGCTCTCAACGTATTTCACAGTCTTGGAGGTATGATATCCTGACCTCCTTCTCCTTTCCTGTTGTCCCTGCAGTAGTGATAAGCTTGTGCACTGCAGTCACAAATACTGCAAAATAATTTCTCCCCCTCTCCACTTGCAAAAAGGCAATTTTTTCCTTTTCTTCTGGACTGCATAGAGGGCACCATCTCATTCTCTGATATTAGCAAAATTGATGCATGTCATTAATCTGGAAAGTGCATTCTAGGAAGGAGAGTACACTGAACATTAGCTTAACTCAGCCCTGGCTGTAAGATGCACAGCAACCTACTGCTGCCTGTTACAATGGATTAAGGGCAAGGCAAATTCAACCTTCCAACTTAAAATTTGTCTCACAGCTAAAAATATATTCATTTTGCAAGTTATTCCTTCTACCTGACATTTTTTTTTTTTTTCTGGCTGTTGGATATATTAGATGAAGTAGTATTTTTTTATTGCATATATATATATATTTATTTATTTTTAAGACAAGTATTTAACAATGTTGGCATTAAGAGTTTTGATAAGGAATGTAATAAATTAATTAAGTTAAAATCTGAGTTAAAAAAATTTAAGAACTTATGTGTAAGATTGAATTTTCCTGAGCTAAACAAAAAATTAAGGAAAATCTGGACTCCACTCAAGTTCTACTTTGCCAATAGGGACAGGATTTCACCCACTATTTCTCTATCTCTGCTGACTATACTGGAAATTTTATTATGTCTTTTTGTTATAAGCATTCAAGGACCAAATCTGATTATAAATGTTCTGTATGAGATAAGCAACTTGTGAAAACAAGTTGTGTGGAGAAATCAATAGGGATCTGTTCACTCCTCCTTTCAGAGCAAAAGCAAAGGGCACCCAGTGAAGCCAGCAGGTGTATGCTGGCATGATTCATGGCTGATTTATTTTCTACTAAGTACCCAAGTCAGCTGCTGATTTTTGTATGGCAAACTGTTTTTTGACATATTTTAGTGGAACTCCTGAAGTTAGACCCATAGTCCAGTCTGGGTCTAGAGTATAGACTAGTTCTTTGTTCCTCAGGTCTGCTGTCCAACATGCTGCATGGCTCCTCTCCCTCCTTAGCAGACCATGATCCTATTTCACCTCTGAGACGAAAACAAGTTCACTTCTAAAACGCATCGAAAAGTGCTTGCAGGAGAAGATCAGACAGCAACAGGCATTTCCTGGAGAGATTATAGGCAGCAGCCAAAGCCTCGCTCTGTTAGCTTCTCCGGAAACCAAGTGGTGCTGAATGCAGAGGGGTGGCCAGATCCCGTGAAAAATCCCCGGGAGCCGGCTCTCCCCTGGGTGGGATCCGGCTCG
>NW_010286882.1:0-221 GCF_000700745.2 Antrostomus carolinensis
CAGGGGCGGGGATTCTACACAAAGGGGTGTGTCCAGAGCAAAAGGGGGCGGGGCTTATACGATAGTAATTTCATTCGCAAAGGGGGCGGGGCTTTTCTACAAGTGGGCGTGTCCTATCTCCAAAGGGGCGTGGCTTAGACATCAGGGACCCTTCCCTTAATAAAGGAGGGGTGACCCCGAATAAGGGGCGGAGTTTTTACCCCAAGTGGGCGTCTCCTATC
>NW_010286883.1:0-6953 GCF_000700745.2 Antrostomus carolinensis
AAAACCTTGCCACGCAAACCCAGTACAAGTATTTTCAAGAGTTTCTATCCGTTGTACAGTGCATTTATTATTTCTGCCCCAGCTGACATTTCAGGCTTTGGCTAGTTCGGCAAAAGACATGGTAAAGGGTCATTTACTTTTTTCGAGTTCCCTCATCATTTTCTATGCCCCTTATTGTTCCACTTTTACAAAAGTTTTTTTTCCATAGTATCCTTCCTTCCACCAGCAGCCGAGAAGAAGTATGGAAAAGGGGGCAACGGTGGGATGCTCCTTTGCTGCGGGAAGTCAAGCTGCAATTGTGAATATGGAGCTTGGTTCAGAGAACTCGAGCAGAAGAACCTTCAGGACAAGGCAAGTTTTCCTGCAGAAGTTTGGAAGAAGTCCTGGTAGGTGCCAAACTTGGTTGCAGTGCTGTGTGAACCCAGCCCTACTGCATCCAGGTGAAAAGTGGATATTTCTGCACCATGATCCTCCTTACACCTGGTTTTGGTGTTTGGGTCGTGGAGGGAACATGCATTCTTTGACATCTACTAGATGAGTCCTATTCTTAGGTCTGTATGACCCAAGCTCTTGAGAGACTAGAAATTACTGTCAAGAGCATGAAAAGAGTAAAAATCCAACAACTTACAGAGATACAATAATAAAGACAAGAAGATTAGTCTCTGAATCATTAAAATACTTGTTTATAAGTGTACTGCAGATGATTAAGCTGTATGTACTGACTTAAATTTATATGCGTATTTAACCTTTCCATTGAATCATGGTTCTAATAACTAAAAGCTGCTTGAAAGTCCTGGGAAAAACAGCAATTGCATAAGCAAGCCTTTTTTTTTTTTTTTTTTCCTTATCTTCTATAAAATTGTTTGTTTTAGAAAGGAAACATGAGTGTAATAGGAAGATAAATCAGACTGCCGTATTTACCATTTGGGGACAGAAGAACAAGGTAATAACCTTGAGGTAAATAAAATACTTTGAATGGAGAAACAAAACAATATTTCTTAGGTAGCATCATTAACATTAGAATTCCCTTAAAACATTTATTTAGCCTGAAGAGGGTAAAAATTTCAATAAGGGAAAAAAACGCATTATTGAAAACATTTAAAATAATATTATATAAAAATGATCATCCTGGGTGATTTTAAGGTGAACACTGACTGTTGAGGTTAGAAAGATATTTGTCTGACTGGTGGTTATACTGCAATTCTCCAGTAAGAGGTTTCTTATAGAATCTTGTGCTGGTCACTATAAAAAGATCAGATACAGGTCTAATATGTTATTGCACTATGTGTGTTCTTAAATGTCACACACATGCAAGCTTTGTGCAAAGTAAGAGGAGAGGGTTTTTTTGTTACAGAGGTTCTTATCAGGAACTTGGTAAACCAGAGACTGAAGTAGGTTACTTTGGGTTTAAAAAGGCCTTGTTCTGCTGCTGATGCAAAGACAAAACATGTAAGAGCTGATCCTTTTTAGGAGCGAGAGCTGGAATGTAACCGGGATACCAGCTTACCAAACAGTCGGCAGACTGGGAAGGGTACAACTGTTTACACGATGGAGTTTCACAGAGTTCATAGGTCCAGCTTGTTCTCAGATTAGAGCAGAATTTAAACTCAATCAGATCTCAGAAAGCATGTTCTTCCCTAGAGATGCTAGAGTTGGATGGTAGGTATGTAGCAGGGAGTATTACTTTTCCCCACTTTGCAAATAAACTATTTTAAGAAAAAGAAGCAGGAAAATGAGGCCTTTCTTCCTTTCTTTTTGTATGAAAGCACTAGCTAGAAACTGAAAAGTCACAGCTGGCTGGCCAACTCAGCGAGATCCCTCCAGTGACATCTACTGGTTAAAGGATTTCCTCAGCGCATTCCTACCAACCCCTGAACACCAGCTGTTATCATCTGCTCCTTCAGATTTATCTCAAACTTCCACTAAAACATTCAAAGGGAGATGGAGTTTGTTTTGTAATTACTGTACTCGTGTCTCTAGGGAGACTTTTTATCTCGTAAGCACTTCCATCTTACTTTTTGAATCCATCTTGATTTATATTGTATGTGTAAGATGTATTAGAAGATAAGCTACATGAACCAACTTTAATTCTTTCAGGGTTTTGACTTTACAGTAATTACACCAACAGACATCCAGACTTCTACGAATAAAGTTCAGATTGGCCTAAAAATGCTTTCTGGATATTATGCAGTCACGTTCAACAGCCAACAGGTAGCATATTTGTGAGCAATCACAGATGAGAAGTTGAATGAATATGCAAACTGGCTACCCTTCCTTCCTTTTTTTTTTTTTCTTTCTGTGAAGTGAGCCCTTCAAAACAGAAATTATGTAGGTTGATAAGACAGAGCATGATTCTGGCACTTTGCCATCATCTACACTTTATCTGCCCTGTGACAGACAGTCTCCAGGATGTTGCACTGAACACCTTTCAGAATCTGAAATTTCAAATGTTTCCTCTAGTTCAGGATGCCCAATATGAGATGCTTAATTCTTAAACCAGGCACATAAAATAGTAACACTGAGCTTTAAAAAATGCTGACTTTGGAACCCTAGCTCTATTACACTGAAAGTTATGAGCTGGTTTATACAGCACTGTTATTGTAACAGCTGCATTTGTGTGGCGTTTTTAACTTCTACAGTAGATTTTTCCAGGTATTCTCCCTGTAGAATATTTATCTAGGGTTTATCACATATGCCCGTAGTAAAAGCAAAAATATACTGAGATGTGGATTAGCAATATCCTCCATACTGTCCAATACATATTTGGAAAATATCATGTGCTAAACTGATATTCTCTGCTTTAACCTATAAATATCTTTGCAAAGAACTTCCTAGAGGAATGGGCCACTGGTCAGCACTGGAGAGCATTTGTGGGACATGGCAATATGCATGGAAGCTCAGAGATCAGTATAGCTATCGTGCTTTTATCTTATTTATGCTTTGGAGCAAAGCTGATGGACAGCTTGCTGCTTTGGGACAGATGCTGTCTGCTTTTATTCTGCTGGCTCCCTTTTTAACTCCCCAGCCTTAACCAATGTAGAACTCCTTAGGGAATCCTGTTATGCTGGGCTTTAGCCTCAGTGATGGAAACATATGACTCTGACAGTCTGGAAAGCAATTGTCTTATTAAATTGTCTATCAATATAAACATTACGAAAGAAATCAGAGGCAAAATGAGACCTAGTCCAAAATGACAGCACTTTTAAAGTTAATTAGCGCAATTAACAACAACTAATTAGCAAGTAATTGTCTTTCTCATTAGAAGATAAGAATTTGATTCATTATAAAAGCCATAAATGAAAGAGAATAAAATAAATAATTTAAGCCAAATTCATAAACATAAAAAAGAAAAAAGTTTTAGCACATATTAATAGGCAGGACATGTCCCTAAAATTACTGTTTCCTGCCATAATTGTTCTATAATTTCATTCACATAAGCTGCCTTGGAGCTGGCTGGCCTTCCAAAAGATTCCCACAGCATAAGAGATGAAGTGATACAGTGAACATAGTGAATCCTAAATATATATTTCCCCATGGACATGAACATATTTGATGGAAAGGAGGAATTAATTAATAAAGGATTCAAAGGTCATGGCTTTATGGCATAAGAAATTCAGCTTTTGGATTTCTTGCACCAAATAAAAAGTTCTATGGCCATGTGATGTAAAGCTTACATAAAGCTAGCATAAAAGCTGGCTAAGAAACACTGCACTGTTGTCCACCTGATTTGCTAGAAATGGAGTTGTATGCCTTCACCTGACCCAGTCTGTACTTCAGGTTAATCTGTAATTAGTCCCAGCATTAATGATTATGGAACCAAGGGCTAAGTGCACAGTTCTATGACACATTTCTTTAGCAATAAGGCCAAATGTGCCAACGCATCTATTTGTGGAGCTGCACTGCAAACTGCAAATTACAAAACCATTGCAAGTTAAAGAAGAAAGTGGTGCGGTGGGGGTTGGTTTGATTATTATTATTATTTTTTTTAATCTGCATCAGTCACTCTTCATTTCTACTGCTGAGCATGCCCAGCTGCAGTGCAAGAGTAGGGCAGGAGGACAGGAATGAGATTTCTAGCTTTGCTGTGATTATAGCCTCAGTCTCACTGATCCAGTCTGCCAGATTAAACCTTGCAGCTACAGACGGCGAGCAGAGATTAAAGTAACCTTCAGACAGCTCTAAACCACCACATAAGCAGAAAGGACAGATGAAGTGCAAAGAGGAATGAAGACATTTCTGCATATTCCTCTGCTAATCAGTGCTGATCCTCAGCCAGCCTTCAGAGTGGGAGCTAATATTTTAGCACAGCTAAGACTGAATCTGGTTATAGATTGACAGTTTTAGGGAATGACAGATAATGGAGGTTTCTGTTTCTACTTATCAGAGATGAAGCTCAAGCAATAGCAGAGCAAGCATTTCTGTTCTTCCTCTATACCCCAAAAGCCACACCTCACATTTTAGGAGTGATACAAACAAATAATGTGGTGTAAAATACCTTTTCCCTCCTCTCCTAAGAGGCTTGTCTGGTTGAGATAAGGAATTCTCAGCCTACTGAAACAGAGCTGGGTCTAAAAAGGTTTGAGAAGCACTACTTACAGCAAATGACAAAAAATGGCAAGGCAGCAAAGAGGCATCTCAGCTGCCCATACATTTTAGACTATTTAGAGAAGAGGCACTGGTCTTCCAGTTGCTGATGACCACTACTTCCTTGGAGCTGGGACTGGTGCTTAAAGGGCATCAAACAAGAGAAGAGGGAGGGAGAGGGGGGAAAGGAAGGAGAGGAAGAGGAAGAGGGAGAGGAGAAGTCTCTAACCTGAGTTGTTGTGGTTTCATATGAGTACGAGCAACAGTGCAAGAAAGAAAGAAGAAATGTGCTACCTGGAAGGATCAGGAGACGGGCTCCTTTCAGAGCCTTCTAGCTTAACTCTATCATAAATTTCCCATCAGACACAGCTCAGTGAATACTTTAGCAGCATAAAGCTGTACTGCCAAACAGAGCAGAAATCCCACTTTCTACCACCTCATCTCCCTTTTTATTGCTTCCACGTGGTTCCCTCCCTCATGCCAATGGGAGCACCTTGACCCCTTGGCCATGCACTGAACTGGACTGGAGAGCACATCTGGATGAAAACAATAAAACAGATATGATTTTTAGTTACAGGAAAGCTCAAGGGTTTTTTTTGGTTTAAAGTATGTGTTCAGCTACAGCTTGTATCTAAGGCAATAGCTGATAAACATTTACTTTGGTGGTTACAGCTACTCTGACCTCAACACCGCCTCTTCAGTCTAGCTTGTTCAAATGTCATGTGTGGGGCTGGAACCAGATGGGATAACTGGTTTGGTGTAGAAATCATCCTTTTTTTGCCCCTGTAGTGTTGCTGGGGACACAGTTTGGTGATACAGATAAGCATTGGGGTAAAACAGTCAGGTACTACTCGAATCAGTATGCAAACAAAGATATTTTTCTCCAGCTGTGGTCTGAGGTTTCTGATTCAAATCACATTAATACAAAAGGCTTATAATAGAACACTAATAAAGAAGAAAATAATAAAAATTAGGCAAAATAATCAAAAGCTGTTTGTAGACCTACTTGCTTTAGAAGGATTGAAAACAAACTGTCTAAGGATGGAGCTTGAAGATTTATTAAAAAATCATTCAGTACTAAAGTTGTGGTAAATTATATTAACCATGAGTTTTAACTACTGCTATTGCCTAGATTGTTCTTCATTATTTAAGACTCAGTCTTCCACAGTGTGTAGAGTTTACTGCAGAAAATAGGTCAACTGAAGTCAACTGAGCTGCTTAAGCAGTAAACACTATGTGTAATGGTGGGAGTGTTAGATGTGAATGGCTTCGTATCTTACAAACTATCTATGAATTATCTAGTTTCCCTCAAAATATTCAGAAAGAAGTAAAAAAGTAATAGCTACCTTCTTTGGTACTTAAAAAAAAAAAGGTTTGCAATTGTAAGTTTATGCACCTAGATTTGAAAGTCTCGCCCAAAATCTTTAACTGCATAACAAAGTAGAAGTAGTCTGCAAAATGTCCAGGAAAATTAATATGTAAAATACAGATTTTGTGACATCTTTAAAAAAATTTGTGTTTCTTAGCACTAGACCAGTTATTAATCATACAATTATCTTCATAATAGAAGACTTTTCTGCAATGGAAATTGGTTTAGGAGATAAAGTATTATGAATATACTGAATAAAACTACTCTTTCATCAGAAGCATTCCCAGTCTTCCAACCAGTTTGACTGTTTTTCTTGGTGTCACTGAAGGGAACAAACTCCTGAAGTGCCAGAGCACTTAACCTGCTGACTTCACCGGTTCTTCACTGTTGTCTCTTGCAAGGTTTGAGGGTATTCCCAAAGATCATCCAGGTGACCCCCTACCACCAAGCTCATCCGTTTGTATTTCACCTGGTGCCTAGAGGAGGTGGGCTTGGGTTGGTATCTGCCAGGTTTTATCAGGTGGCACTCCTTTGGCTTTGTGGTCATCTTATCAGACATTCTCATGTTGACTTATCTTTAAATCAGGTTTCAATTCACTTCTTCCACCTGTGGCCGTACCTTGACTATTTATTTATATAATCATTTGAATAACTTGATGTTTCATTGGTGGAGTGGGTGAGAAAGCAGAAAAGCAATACATAACTGAGGGCAAAGCTTGGGATTTTGAAGCCTTGAACTCTAAGGCTCTTGAGGGGAATCCAATTACAAATGGTTCATTTTGCAGGTGTAGTTTGAGTGTGGACACCTAGAGTGGCCTTCCCCGCTTCTACCCTCCAGCAGCATGGTGAGTTCATCAAGGCTGGCTCTTGTGTTTGGGCAGAAGTCTATCTAGTTTATGTGTTCAGTGTACACTGTTTTCCAGATGTGTTTTCTATAAATATTTTGTCTTTCTGGGACAATCAATATTTATTAATTTATGCTGCTTATCACAGATATATT
>NW_010286884.1:0-24678 GCF_000700745.2 Antrostomus carolinensis
CCAACCCAGACCATTCTGTGATTCTATTATAAGATATCTGCTCTCTCTCACACGACAACCTACAGAACAAAGAAGGTAACAGCTACATGTCTTATGGATTGTGCTTTATGATAGGACTTCCTTCTTCTGTTACCTGGAAGAAATTCCAAGTTTTTCCAAACTAAGAATTACAAATTGGTTAAGAAAAGGAAAAGCATTAAAGAAAGTTAAAACCCCTTACCACTGTAATAACTTCCAGATCCTTTAAATACGTCCGTTCTGTAGCAAGAATCTCCTTTGCTATGAAGTACGCCTTGTCAGCTGGACAGCGCTGAAAGAACACAAAGTAATCAACAGGCATTAAAATATAAATGCTCTATTTATTACTAAGCACAAGTTCAAACCTTATATGCATCTCCCCTTGGTGTGTGCAAATGGAGCAGTTGATTACTAACAGGGCATCTCTGCATTCAGTACCATATTGTCAAATACTGACTTTACTATAAAATACTATTTATATTTCAAGACTATTCAAAAATAATGTCAGTTATATGAACTTGGATTTCAAAATCAAGAGAGCACTTTATAAAAATATGGAAACAGTTATTCCAGATTTCCTAGGTTTTAAACACTTCTCTAATCAAACGGAGTACAGCAGATCCACAACATAGCCCTTTTCCAAAACTATTCTATTTGCACTCACTTCTATTTACCCAAATCCTTTGAAGATCATATGAATTAGTTAAGAAAGCACAAAAAACAAACTATATCAGCTGTTGGCTGTATGGTTGCTCCAGGGCTGCTATTTAAGAGAAGACAGAATGGACGTGGAAGCACAAAGGAATGAAATGGTGAAAAGCGATGTTCTGCAGCTGCAACAAACCACAATCAGTTAGCCTGAAAACATACAGCATTAAAAATTACATAAGTAATATTAAGGAACTAATTGCATTTCAAGTTAAGATGCTGCTTTGTCTCCTTAGCTTGCTATGCCATGTAACAATTCTGTGCTAAATCCTTGCCTGGTGAAAATAAATGACAGCAAACCCATTTGAGTTACGTGAAAATATGGCCTTCTCCATCTCTGTCCCCCTTGAGGGTAACACAGCTCGGAAAATTATTTCTCCCTTTTCGTTGTATGTATCAAGTTAATACAAAATTCTCTTTTGAGAGATGCTTTGAGATATTCTCCAGCACCACCAGCACAGCTCCTCAGTACTTCTAGATCTTCCAGCTCAATACTGCTCATGGAGGAGACATTTTCCTAGTTGCTCAGTGATTGACTGAGCCCATCTTAGCCACTCAGAATCCCTGGTGATGTGTATCCCCAAATAATTAATTCTGAGGACCTGTCTAGCTTCTTTTAAGGTTATTTTATGCTAGTTACTGTAGTCTTATACATCAGTCACCTTCCCTAGGGGTACCCGAGAACATACTTTGATATACTTCCTTTCTCTCCCTCCATAGCCATTCTCTTAACTTTAGCACACCTATCTCAGCTACATGATGACAGGGAAAGTCCTAACTAATCTGGGCTTCAGGTATTTTTTATTTTTTCTTGCGTTATTTACCTGACTGTAGCCTCATAAACCCTCAAAATGCTGTTGAACCTCAGCAGGCATCCTTCTCAAACAGCCTCTTCCCCAAAGGATACATCATTTTTCTGACCTCCCTGGAGAGCAAAGAGCTCTACTCTGAACTTATAAAGGCCAAACATAAAGAACTATGAGACTAAGAAAGACTTTTCTGTCCACCATACACTTAGATCACAATGTCACAAAACAAAGGACATTTCCAAGCCTGGAAATAAAAAAACAAACAAACAAATAAATAATAATCCCACGCACACAAAAATGCTTAACTTTTCACTTCCAAGACCAGGCTCGAGCAGTTTTAAAAATAACTCCAGGTGGGGGGAACCCACACCACAAAAACCCACACCAAAAAAGCTTAGTTTCTATGCTCTTTTTAAGTGGGCTGCTACAACCAACCTCCATTAGAAAAGGAATGGGGAGAAATCTACCAGTTTGATGAAAGAAAACCACAATGACTTAAAAAGTAACAAAAAACCTCGACTTTTTTGAGGTTTCAGTACAGCAACAGCAGCATCACAGCAGCATGGAGTGGAAAGCACACACTGCAAGAGTTGAGTTTGCTGAAGAGTTTACATACAAATGCCCTGATTATCCAGGTGGAATTAGAGCAGCATCAGCACCCTTAAAATTAGAGCTCTGTGAATAGAGATAATGCAAGGTCACACTTTTCTTGTACAATAAAGCTGTAAAACTGCTGTGAAATTTAACTTGGTTAAATTTAATCAATTTAACATTGTTTTCCACCTGAATCTGTTCCACTTAAAATACTATCTCCAAATGGACATTGAATCCTTGAAAGTCTCAGGAGCTGGCAAAGCTTAAGATCAATTACAATTAAAAAGTTCCCTTCCAGGATTCTCACTTCTATAAATTAGTTTCAGCCTGAAAAAGAACTCATGTTGCTGAAATATCAGTGTGGTGGGTTGACCCTGGCTAGAGGCCAGATGCCCACCAAAGCCCACTCTATCACTCCCCCTCCTCAACTGGGCAGGGGGAGAAAAATATAACTAAAAGCCCGTGGGTGGAGATAAGGATGGAGACAGGTCACTCACCAATGACTGGCACGGGCAAAACAGACTCGACTTGGGGGAGTCCTCTCCCACTACCAAAACCTTGCCACGCAAACCCAATACAGTCAGATTTTGCAGAATGAGGCAGAAAGGATTCGGCACTTAGGACAGATAGCGCAGTTACTGCTGGTTATTTCCAGGCTACACTATTCCTGCTATAAGGATAAATGAGAAGAAGTATTTAAAAAATATATATATATTGCAAACTAATGGTAAAGTGATCTGCCAAAGCTATAAACTCTCCCTCAAAAAGTCTAAAGGAGATAGGGAGGCTGAAAGTTGTAGGTGGGGTAAGTGTTTTGTAGGTGGGAAACAACTCAACTCTGTGGGTTGTTTCCATCTCAGCTCCCAGTTACCAGTTAAACCCTCCTCTCTCCTGCAAGCACTTACTCATACCATGTCCACAGGGTGGTTCTCAACAGCATCGCACGATCCAACTCGGTTACTTGGGGTCTCCAGGAGAAGAGTTTGTTCTGCCAAGAGCTGCTTGTGTCTCTCACATTGCAGCGCTTGGTTCCACAGAGCTACACGGCAGATCTCAGAGAGGTCCCTTAGCATTCAGGAGCAATCACGGGAGAAGTGAGCTCTGGAAGCACTAAATTCAGAATGGTACCTTTGCTCATGCTGAGATTTCTGTCTGTTCCCCAAGCAGCTGAGAGTCAGGACATATGGTGCAGAGATCTCCATCAACTGAGATGAAACAAGAGTGAGCAAGCTTGCACCTGCTGGCATCAAGAAGTCCCCCAAGACATGGTGAAGACAGCAAACAGCACAGGCCTCTGACCTTCTTGCCTGAGGATCTTGACAGAGGTAAGATAACTGGAACACTGGATGGAGCAATTAGGAGAGCAGGAGTAAAGAGCACACAAGGTGGTTTCTTCTTTAAGGCTGCACAGAAAATTGTAGATTACAATGTGGCCACTGACTCCACAAGGAGCTGAGTTGGGATGATGGAGCCTTCCTTGCACTGTAATGGAAGGTCCTGGATCCTTCTGAACTACCGAAGCGTCAACAAACCTGGCTGCTTGCTCACTCTCTCTCTGTGAGCAGGCAAGGCAAGGGGAGCAAAGCAGCTTGCAGAAAAATAGTCACCCAAGTCTGCTGTTAGGTGGACCTCTCTATCTTGCCAGGAGAAATGCAATGCTCTGTGGAGTGCATTTTGTCAGATACCACATACCATGCCCCTACAAATGCAAAGTCTAGTAATTTGTTATCCACATCTGAAAAGTAGTCAAAGAATGCATGAGCCAATGCATATACACACACACTCATTTACTGAGTGCGTGTGTGTATATGCATTGGCTCTCAACATGCTGAGTGCATTGAAATGCTTAAGAGGAGCTGGCTAGACTAGAAGATTTCAAAAGGTCCCTTCCAACCTCAATGATTCTGTGGTTGCAGATTCTTGTTATTGCTAGCAACCACCATGAAAGCCTGACAACATGGTGCAGTGTGGATAAATAAAATACGAATCACATGCTGACATCTGGCCACCTCTGTCGTTTTGAGTAACTATGAAGGCACGTGAAACCGTTACTTCCCAAAGCACAAGCAGATGTTGGTATGAAGCAGTATGTCAGCTCTGCCACACGGACCAGAAGAGGCTTGCTGCACAGAGTGTGTAAAACTCTGCAGAAGCTCCTGGGAGACCTTGGTCAGAAGTTGTGGACTACCACCACTTACCTCACCTTTCAGAAAGGCCCTGCAGCATTCCAGTGCACACAAGATACAGATACAGATGATGCACTGGGGAAGAGACGCCTTGCTCATTAGTGCTGAAGGACAAAACGAGGAGCTGAAGCTCATGTCTTAAGGACTGAGGTGGCCTCCAGAACAAGAACATTTTATAATTAGGATTCCCTGAGAAAGCAAGGGCAAATCCTGAGATCTACACGTGGGTGAGGAAAGTCCCACATCATAAAACACACATCTCCCTCAACTTCACAGCTTTCTGTGGTGATGTTGGGCAGTTCACAGGTAAGGCAACCAGTGCTTACTGGTGGTAAGAAAGGGAAGGAGTCTAGGCTAAGGATCAGTACTAAGACATAAACACATCTCATAGATCCAGACTTGTTCTTGCTCTGAGACTTGTTGCACTCACAAAAATCAAGAGACATTTTTGCCTCCCTCTTTTCAGAAAGTGAGCCTCAGGCTTCTGCAAGGCCAGAGCATTGTGCAGCTCTCATCAGAAAGAAGAGTCAGCCATGGAGAGGGTAGTTCCAGTGATACAGCCAGCCCCGCTGAACAAGCTCAAGACTGTCACATTTGCTGCTGAGAAAGCTGAAGTTGAGGTCAGGTCCTCTAGAACGTTAGAGGAGACACCTCAGGACCACTCTAAAGGTCCTGTTGTAATTAGAACAAATGGCTTGGAGGAGCAATGTATGAACCAATGAGTCTTTCAGAGTACTGCCCTGGCAAGAATCACCATGAACAATCCACCTGCTTTGGAGTCTCCTTTCCATAGGCTCAGCACAAAGACAAAGGTTTTCTACATTCTAATGTAACAGTTACATCCCAAAAGGCACCAAGTGCATCACTACTGTTTTATATCAAATACACATTGACTGTTTCCCCCATCTCAAGACAGCCATGTCTCTTAGAATATCTCAAGTTGGAAGGGACCTGTAAGGATGACCAAGTCCAACTCCCTGCTCCTTGCAGGAATACCTATAACTAAACTGTATGACCAGGAGCTTCATCCAGACACCCTCTGAACTCTGATAGGCTTGGTGCCATGACCACTTCCCTGGGAACCCGTACCAGGGATTGACCACCCTCTCAGTAAAGAACCTTTGCCTAATGTCCAATCTCAACTCTTTTTTCCATTCTGGGGTATATAAAAGGCAGATTTTGAGCTCCTTGATGCACTGGGGCCCTCAGCAGTCGTACCTGCTAAAATGGCAGGAGGTGGTCTCACCAGCCAAGAACCCTATGCCAAGAAGAACCCCACGCCAAGAGAGCAGCGGGGACTCCTGCCACAACAGTGAGATACACAGACCCAGCCAAACCTTCATCACTGGAGTTTTCCACACTAACCACATCTGTTCTACCACAAAATATAATACAAATTTAGTGACCAGCAAGCACAGCTTCTCACCTGAAATCATCTCTTTGCTCATTACGTAAATTCCTAGTCATGTCACTATCTTACCTTACGTTTCATTTCATCATCCTCTTCTATCCTGGCACCACCAGCATCACTGAGGACAGGACTCAGAAGAGGAGATGAACCTTGGCCAGCTGCGTTCAAGTTCACCTGAAACGCTGGGTTCAAGCCCAGGGAACTCTTCACCACGAGGGAAGAGAGCTGAGGATGGTCCACTGGGACACCTGGGTGGGAAGAGAACAAGAAGATGGAGTGGAAAAGGAGAGAAAATGGTGTCAAAGACAGTGCATCTAAGATGACTACCCGCTGTTAATGTAAACTGTAATTGCAATCTAACATTATTAAAAAAAAAGGCAAAAGAAAAAAAAAGGCACATACATCCAAGGACTTGAGCGTATCTCAAAGCAAACAGAGGGTTCCCTCCAACCCAGCTGTGACATGGCAACACAGTAAGGACAGACACCTTTACAATGACATTTAAGGGAAAGGATAAATCGTTAAGTGTCCAGGAAAAAGTGCTCAAATCCTCTTGGATTTTGTTGAGTAGCAGCAAGGTTTGTAACATAGGATTATACTGCAGTAACAAGAATACATCTTTTAATTTTTCCTTTTTAAAATAAGAATTAATTTTCAACCCAGGGAAGAGCCAGGACAAGTTATTCCACTACTCTTCACTCCAAGAAAAAAACAAACAGACAAAAAAAACAAATCAGAAGATAAAGCTCATTAAAAATACATCCAGAAATCAGGGAATCTCCAAACTGGTACCAATGGGAGAGGAAGACATATTGCTGTACGAAATGGGATCATGCAAGAGCTTTTATTCTCGGCTCTTCTAAGTACATGAATAGAATAATCTACTGATCTCAAAGGAAAACAATTTTGCAGCATTGAGTATTAACTGGATGGACACAAACCTTGCACAGCAAAACCTGTCCAAAGCAGGAGTAACATGCACTGCTTTGCTTTAGATTATTAACTGGCAATCTTTTTTTTTTTTTTTTTTTCTTTACAAGTTTGTTTCATTTGTGGGCCGTTCAGAGATTTCTGACACATAAGGCACCACGACAGTGAATTTAAGCCTATGAACACTGGTTGCTCTCCTCTCTTCTGCCGACTCCTTACAAACAGCTCACACTCCTGGGAGGTTCACAGTGAAAAATGACTGTTCAAGGACCAAACAAAGGCAACAGACACTCCAATTATTCACACTGCGCCTACAAAATTCTTACCTAACCTCACCTATATATTTTTTTTTTTCTGATCTTCCCTAAGATAAACAGACACGCTTTGCCAGATCAGGTGACTGAAGGGGTACCAAGCACTCCGGTATCTACTTCTTTCACGGTGCTGCTCAAGCCCTGGCCACACTTGCAGCCCTCCCCAGTGTGATGTGTTGTGTGTTACAAGCAGAGAGCAAGGGTTAAATCACCTGACCGGAGGCAAACAGAAAAATCGACAGCGAAACCAAAACTGCCAACTCATCCATTCCCAGACTTCTTAAAAATAATCTCAAAAAGCTTTATAAAAAAACCAAATCAGTGCCCAGGGATATCCAGTATCTCTCGACACAGATACAGGGCACATATGCTGGAGGAGAGGGAGCTTTTCGATTCACTGCTGCTCTCTGGTTCAGGAAGCAAAACCACGGCAGACGCCAGCAGCGTGACAATGGCAAGGGAGCCCAAGTGCATTTTTTCACATTGACAAATGCAGGAAGCTAAACAGTGCTGCACTCGGTCACCTGGAAGAGATTCAGATCATCGAGGCTGTGGAGTTAACTATTAATACACTAGTCAAGCACAGTCATTCCGGAGCAGATTTTTCTTTCTGCCTGAGCATTTTCTTCATTCCCAATTTAATACTAGCACAGGAAAGCAACAACATCTGGCATTTGTCTCACCTACATGGGGACAGGAGTTTATTGGAAGTTTCCTTTTACACGTCAGGGGTGCGAAACACCACCTTAAAAACAAATACGCTACAGGGGCAAAGAGCTTCTTTAAATTCTTGGAATTCAACAGGATGTAGCAACACGCTCCAGAATTTGTAACTCAAATTGCTTCTGGACAGACCAGATGTTCAGATACAGGGGGAGCAAAAAGGATATAAATTGCTCCACACAAACTCCACTGCCTGCCTACGTGAAATGAGTAATTCTAGTTTTGATGACCTCCAACAGGAGAACCAGGCCATTAAATTCATTTTCAACATCTGCTCACTTGTAGCTGACAGCAAGAACCCTGTTGCCCAAAGCCAGAGCGATTTATAAATGATTTATGGATTATGAAAATGAAAAGTGCATTCAGCTCCTCAAGAAGCCTGAAACAACCAGAACCCAGGACTCAGAAGCCCAGGACTTCCCCACTCCCCACGCCTGGAAGGGTAAAACTTACAGATGCAAATACCTATCGCTTCTTCGGGGCAGGAGTGTCCTTCCCTGCACGCCCATTGCTACTGACACCCTGTAGCCTGCTGTTTATCTCCCTAGGATGAAAGCAATAAAGAATTCAGGAGGAGCTGGTAGAGCTGCAACTTGGAACAGGTAGTCAACTTAAATAGCAAATTCTGCAAAGACACTTTCCAAGGTCAATGGGACTTCTGAAATTTGTCTTTTCTAGAAAGGACTGTAAAATGTCATGGAGCAGCTTGGGTTGGCTTTTTTGCTAACATTTGTTTCAATGTTTGATATAAACTCAATGTGATGATGTTACAAGTGTGTAATGAAATTTTCATTCCCATAATTCAACAGCATTTCCCCACTAGAGCAGCACAGGGGGAGCTTCCAGTCAAGCAGGTAAGACGTAGAGCAATCCTCTGTTCTCATGGGGAAGGATGGGAAAGGAAGAATTGACACAACAGTCGGAGCAGCCGCTGCCACTTTCAACAGCTGTTCAACTCCTGTTGAAAACTCCTAACTAGGCAGAAACATTGGTGTGAAGATCAAAATGCGTGAATGATTTCCTCCGACATCCAACCCTGGAGCACCGAGGTCTTCCTCACCCCACAGGTAGCAGCACCCTCCAGGTATATTAAAAGGGACTGTTCTTTGAGAGGGATGTTTCCATGTTTCAACATTCTGCACGAAGTGGAAATTTCTTCTTGACATGGAAGTCAGAACACAAACAACCCAAACTAGAGTCAGGGTTTCCATGCAACGACATGGGCGTTCAACAATGTACACCAGACCCTCACAGACATGACTGCATTCTGGACACAACAAATTTCCTCCTTCACATCATGCACAAATGCACTTAACTCAATGCAACACCAAAAAATGTGTCAGTTTGGTGTAATATTCCATGTACTCAAAGGTTTTTAAGAATAATAATACTCTGTAGTTAATTACACTATGTAGTTATAACCATGTATCCTTAAGCAAACAAACTCATAGCTTCATAAAGACTAGCATGCATATAATTGAGGGGAAAAAAAAAAGTCATAACAGTAAAACATTGCAAGAGCACTGTAGTTTGCATGAAGACAGCTATGGACTTCAGCGAGTTTGCCAGCCTTATCTTTAACAGCTACTGTAGAATATTGTCAAACTGGTTTATTATTGTTTATGCTGCCTCTTCTTTTGTCCAGGTATAAAAATGTGAAAGCCTCTATCTAATATATAAACCTATGGCTTAATACAAGTGTTTGTCCACTCTACTTTTTACTGAGAGGATCTTCAGTGTGTACAGATGTGAAGGTTCATACCGAAATTTAAAGTATGTTTGGAATATTATACAAAAACAGTCATGAGATGTTCATTATGGGATTACAGAACAACCCCTAAACCAGCTGCTGTAACCATAATCTTACCTTGTATTTTCTTCAAGAGTACTTCAATCCCATCCCTCTCACTGACATTATTACATTTAACACACAGTGATTTTTTTTTTCCTCCCTCAATACACCTGTTCAGTGTTCAGTATCCAAAATCCATTCTCATTTACCTTGCTAATAGAAATACTGTAGAGATCTATCACCTGACGTCAATCGGCAATGCCAGAGAAAGCAAGGAAGAAAGCAGGCAGAAGCCTGGATTTAAGTCTGACCTGTAATTTGCTGTATTGGCATAAACCAGTTTTGGTCCCACATTAGGGACAGCAGCAGGTGACATGCTAGGGAGATGAAACCACCTCCCCGATCAAACTTTGAGAGTAAAAAGAAAGTGATACATGAAAATTGACAACCATTTTCTGCAAAAAAAGAAAAAAACTGAGTAAGAGGAGAACAACCTGCTAGATTACTTTCTTAACCATAACACTAAATTTTATCATTTGAACCATCAGGAACCTCTACATTTCTGTTGTCTGAAATCAGTTGCGTGATGCCTTTACTCTAACGAACTACTAGAAGATGTCCATATCTATAATTAGATTTTTTTTTTTGTGGATATGAAACAAGCTAAATTAAAACATGTTTATACAATAGTTAAGGGAGAGGATGTTCATGCCTTTGAACTCCCACAAAAGGAAATGAGGGGGTGAAAAAAAAAAAATACTTAAAATTGTGTATATTGAGTTTTAATTGCAGTTTTCAATTTTAAAACTGGCTCTGGAAAACTAACATGCTAAATCCCAACATCTCATTTTTCTGTGTGCCTTCAGAAGAATGTCAGCTGACATTCAGAAAAAGCTTTTGCCTTTCCCCTGCTACCCCTTGCAGTACTGTATACCTTTAGAAGTGCAAAGCAAAATTCCCTTTCTTTTGGAAAAATTCTGGTCTATGGGAAACATTCAGCTCCAGCAGGAACAGAGAGATGGTCCAGGTTCAAGGCAGAATCTGGACTAAAAAAAAAAAATAAATGAAATAAAAAATCACTGCAGCCACGGTGATGATACCTGAAAAGACTGAGAGTTTGATTTTCAGATCTGAAATATCCAATCAAGGATCTGTCATACCTCACATTACCACGATCACTGGGTATCTGCTGTTTCAGAAAAAGAGAAGCTCACAGCTCTGTGGGTTTTCCTCCCCAATTAATACAATTTTAAATGGTGAAAGCTCCCACTAGGGGACTAGGCCAATTTATTAGAATACAGGTTTTGCTTATTATATTGATATGGATGAGCTTTTACTAAAAGTTTAAGTAGAAGCAGACTTCATTTGGTTTACACTGAGATAACAAGCTAGTAAGATAATAAGCTTTTGGCATCACAGTCAGTTTTCAGGGGATATTTCCGTTCTTTAATCTAAATTCAATCTCTACGCAGAAAGTCAGATTTGAGTGCAAAGCTTGACAAAAATAAAATGCAAGTACTGCTTCTGTTATGGTTACACCTGAATGCTTAAAACAGTTCAAAGACAGACAACAAAAAGAGTATCCCAATGACAAAAAGCATTACTGGATGTACTAAAAGCTATGTGAGGTTCAAATGTTAGCAATTCCACTCCTTATCCGAAGAGAGTGCAGCTCACTGGTGGATTCTCTTTCAAAATGTAAGTTTATTATTGTATTATTATTATTACTACTACTACTACTATTTCAATCTGATAAGATTCTTTTTATGCTAAAGCCCTGCAGCAAGTGGCTGACCACAAGATGATGGGAGCCCAGTCAGAGCCCCCTCCTGCCCAATGCCCAGCTGAACCCATCACACACACAGACCAAATTCTTATTTCTACAGTGAAAGTGTTCTGCAAGCTAAGTACTGCAACTGAAATGGTGGAATATCCCCAGTCTTCCTTGTTTCAAAATATCACAACTAATGTATTTTATCCCTGCAAATCTTCCCTTTAAAGTAATGAGGGATAGTTGGGGAATCTTGAAAAAAACATTTAAGATCTTAAAAAAAATTATCAACAAGATTTTAAATTCAAAGATCTCTTTTTTTCTTATCCCCACATGGGTACAGATCACATTAAACACCAGAGCAAGTTTATAGCACTTGGCATATGCCCTAGTGAAACCTGGTGTGCCTGTGAAGTTACATATAGACATGACACTGTAGGACAGTCCCAGTTTCACAGTTATGTCCAGTATCTGAAACAACCACCCTTCTTTTGCCACCTTCTCCCCTTTGTAAAGTCTACCCTATTTGCAGGGGAGAAAGAATACGTATGTATCTGTGGTTACAGAACTGCAGATTGTAAACTCTAAGACTGTCACAGTGTTGAACAGAAATCTCTTCATGCTCTACCAACAGCCTCGACCTGTCTGTGGTCAAACTACGACTTTGCACAAACCTCCCTTTTGCAGCAGCACTGGAATGAATGGTCAGGGTTTCAACCTAAATCACTTATTTATGGCAGGTACATATTTTCCTTAAATCTATATAAAATTGGTTTAACTTTGCAACAAAACCAATCAAAGCAAAGTTGATCAAATTCAGTCCCTGTAATAAACTGATAGCATGCTATGTTCTAAAATGTCCTATGTTCAAAAGGAAGTGAGAGTGCAATTCTGCCCCACAATTCCTCCTTGCTGAAAATCAAAGTTTGTTGGAGTGGGTGTTTTCATTGTTTTATAACTCAGCAAAGATAACATGGAGAATAATTTTTTTAAATCATCAATTCAAACTAGCCCAGAAACTTGCTCAGTTTACTTACACAAGGACTACTGCCCCTTTTTTTTTTTTTTTAGCAAATGTTTATGTGCTTCAGGAAAAGAGGATTTACCCAGGTCAGACTCGTGAAGGAGAACTTTCAACCTAGAAAACATGCAATCACCTCCATACCCTATGCTTACAATAAAGGACAGGCTTCCAATAAAAACAAATATACAGGAGAGAGTTTGAGGGACATACCCAGCTTAAAAGAAAATGTCTCTACAATAAACATAATTCCTATAATGAAATCTGAACTTTTAGTCGCATTTGTACAAAAGGTCTGCACAAAACAATAATTTGAAAACCACACACCAATATTTGACCCAGCTGTGCTCTACTTTCAAAAAAAAGTGTACATGAAGAAAACTGCCTGGACAAATCTGGTAGTAAAACTCTAAGATACCTTGACTAGGAGAACAAATATTTATTCTATCAAACACAAGGGTAACAAAAAATAAAGCTAAAAAGCACATGTTGTCATTTATATAAAAGTTTTCCTTATTTTATTGCATAAACAGTTGAAATTATGAATTAGTACAAATCTGTAGGTTCATAACTGCCAATCTGGACAGACACAAAGATATTAAAAATCCCAACATGTAATTCAATAAAACATTTACCATATAAAAGATAAAATTCAAGAGATCAATTAAGAAATTCCAGCCCTCTGTTTTCTTAATGTAATCCTTTCCTAAAAGGAGCAGCACCTATTTAACAGGGGACTCACTCTGACCAAGGTACACGTACCCCTGTACCCCTTGATAAACGAGTGTTTAGGGTTTCTTACTGATCTGCAGAGCCTTGCACATTCGAGCAACAGCAGAATATTGTGACTGTGGAAAATTTATAGCACCACCTTCTCCACAAAGCAGGTTCAATTAACAATGCCCCAGATTTGAAACCTGCAAAGCTACAGCTCGCCTGGTGGAGTCATTCTACAATAGCCCATGAGCAGATAATAAATTAAGTGGATTTTATAATACACATTTGGAACTGTAAAGTCTCCCCATGCTCAGAGTGTATACGTATACCTAAACATACACACACAGCTTTTATGACAAGCGTGATGGAAGATCTACTAAAAACCACAGGTAATGGCAGCTAAAGGACTACAATGGAAACTGTATCATACACTCATTCATTCAATCAATACCAGACAATTATGGCTTAGAACTTTTTGCAAAATGACAATAATGGGAATGACTTACCGACAGGTTTGCACCAAAAAGCATAAAATTATAATGACTTTTATTAGTGTCTCCACAAAATCTTACCCTTATATCCAGATTTGCAACTAAACAAAAACTACCACCACCACCACACAAAAAAAAAAAAATCCAACACCACCAAACTAAAAACAAGCCACCAACCATAAAAAAAAAATCCCTTAAACAAAATTGTTTACAACCACAATACAAATATACACAGGAAAAAGGAGATCAATGCTGGGTATTACCCAGCAACTCCAAAATTCACTGGAAATCAAAGTGAAAGTTGAGAGCAGATATATCACCCTATTCCATCCTAAGATATAAGTCCTGGGAAATATACAACATGCATTACTTTAATAATGAATGAGTACTTTAAAATTACAAAGTCTACACACAACAGATAACACAGGCTAGTAAAGTTTACCAATGTTTAACCGGGTGGTGGACAGGTCAGAGAATACTCTATGACCTGTGTTCTGTGCAAATTAAAAGAGTTCCACTAACTGCATACACGAAGATCAAAAATGTTCTGATGTAGTGCTCTACATTTAATAAATGTGTTTGAGCGTAGAACGATTGCAAGTATATGCATACAGGACTACAGGTGCAGATTAAATTATCCACCCAAGACACGTTTTTTAGTGTCTTTTAGTCGCACCATGACACACAAGTTGAGTACCGCCAGAGAGCAAAACCCATGAGCCTAACTCATTTTGAGAAGCCACTAATATTGACATACTTTATTTACGGTTGCATTTTTTTGCTAAACCAGGAAGAGAGAGAAGCAGAAGGATGGAAAACAGCCCTATGTCACTGAGGAGCAGGAGTGATGGCTCCAGTGTGCTTCTCTCACTGAGCTACTGCAGCAGCTGGTGGATGCACAGTCTGGAGCAGGAGAACAAGTCTGGAAACCCCAGTGGTCCTCCATACCAGAAAGACATGGCACTAAAAGTCGACTAAAAGTCCAGTACATCAACTAGAAATATAAGTACCTATATATGTCCCCCCAGCCTCACACAGAGTGGGGCAGAAAGCAGACATGAAAGAACATACCTGCAGAAGTCACAGTGTCAGGGGTAGAAGACGACCACTCACTTTCCATGGACAAGCGAAGGTTGGCACCTAGGCTTTCATCTGCTCCTACCACAGCTCTTCAAATGCCACCTTCTCCAGGTGAGCATGCATGTGATACTGGACAAAGATCTGATTTTTCCTATGTAATCTCCCCTCTTTTTCATATCATGCGATTCCCATGGCAGCTTTCACTGCTCAGGTCCCAGCTGGTTAGATGGCTGGCACCAACTCCACACCTGCCAGCATATTACTCACCTTGAAAAGAAAATTCACGTGCTCAGGAAAAGAAACAGAAATCAGTATTGGGAACTAAATTTTAGCAACACTATAAAAGGAAAACAAAATAAACCACAAGGAGTAACACTGAAAGCTCAGCATCGCTGGTACTCGGGACATACACACCACACTGATGTTCACCAACTCCCTTACGCTACCCAAAGTCAAACAATACAGACAGGGAATGGAAAGTCCTTCCTTCTCTCACCTTCTCCTCAACCTCGGGAGACAGCTTGAGGAGAACTGGATGCCTGGATCTAATGCACTAAAATAACTCACAACCGGTGCTTGAGTTAACTGCAAAGCACTGAGCCATCCCATTCCCTTAAAGGTAGGCTGTTTTTTTCTCCATCTCTACTGGAAAGTGAATCTGAACTCATCCCTCTGGAGGAAATGATGAAGATCCCTTGCTCACAGCTTTCTTGCTATAAAAAAACCTCTACTTATTAACTAAATTTTCTCCTCTTTAGTTCCTATCTGAGAAACCACAAACAAAACAGAGCTAAGCGTGCAACTGCAACTGTATCCTCGCAAGCCACATTGCTTGGAAAATCAGAAAAGCCCAGAAAGAAACTGTGATAGCTACATGCTATCAATTAGCAGGCACCAGGGGCACTGAACTTTCACACAATCTGCAATTCCACCACGATGTGCAGTCCCAGCAAGGGATATTGGCTTATGGGTGCTGAGCAGCGTCATCCTTGCCCAAGCATCCCAAATCCAGCAATACAGAGGGGTCGGATGATGTGAAGGATCACCATTCCTGGTGACACCTGTAACTAAAATCTTCATCTGACCAGCTCTGTACCTGGGTCAAAGTTCCCTCCACCCCATCCTCACTTGTGGCTCCACACATCTTGCTCTAAGCTAAAGGACAGAGACCCTAGTCACCCCCATTCCTTTAAAAAACAAGAGGGGCATTACATTAAGACTCTTCTTATTAAAAAAAAAAAAAAAATCCTTGAGATTTAAAATTGCCAATAAAAGACCTGCATAGTTGCAAAATACAAGAAGTAAAACACTGAAGACACCTTTTCAAATTAACTGCATTGCAAGAAAATGTATTGGCAAGCCTTCTTTCAGGACTGTCAAGTGCATTTATTGAAAACACAGGCAGCTTCTTCCTAAGATTGCTTGAAAACCTAGAGAATTTAGTTGGATATAGTCTCACAATAAGCAATTTAGAACATTTAGAGAGAACACTCGTGATTAAGGCACTGAACATGAAACGAAGGCAGACACAGTTATATGTAAATAGCTGAATCCTGATTCTGTTTTTAAAAGATCAAAGAAATTAACAGCCTTCCTCTAAATATTTACCTATGTATTTGTCCCTGACCCTGTCACCTCTAAGAGAGTTTGCAGACAGAAGCTTTTTTCCTGTTGTTTTTTTTTTTTTTTTTTTTTTTTTCGTTTGTTTTTTT
Source organism: Antrostomus carolinensis (assembly GCF_000700745.2). NCBI lineage: Eukaryota > Metazoa > Chordata > Aves > Caprimulgiformes > Caprimulgidae > Antrostomus > Antrostomus carolinensis. Next base: position 16,278 of record NW_010286884.1, read on the forward strand.
TTTTTCTTTTTTTAAGTTATATAATATAGCTAGTTGTGGGAAAGAAATCAGACAAACTGCTTAAAAACATACTTAAAGGTAACAGATCTGGACACAACTGAAGATCTCCTCCAAGTGCCTGTTTAGAAATGTCACATTACACATCCACAACATCATCTTCACAGATACGAATAAAGAGCCAGAACACACATTCAATAGGAAAAAAAAAACCAAACTGTATATAATATAGCTAGTTGTGGGAAAGAAATCAGACAAACTGCTTAAAAACATACTTAAAGGTAACAGATCTGGACACAACTGAAGATCTCCTCCAAGTGCCTGTTTAGAAATGTCACATTACACATCCACAACATCATCTTCACAGATACGAATAAAGAGCCAGAACACACATTCAATAGGAAAAAAAAAACCAAACTGTATAGCATTAATAAATGAAGAGCACTCAAACCGCTGTACATTCCTGTAGGTCCAAACTAATACTTTTTTCTAAATGCGCTTTTATTCTCCGTACCACCGGTAAAGGCAACAGGTTTCTCACAGAACAGTGATTCCACTCAAACACAGTAACCACAACATAAAAGCAAGTGCTGGGAAGAATAACTGTACCTTGGTAGAAACGAAAGTAGAAGAAATGGGTGACTAAAGGAGGTTTCACCTCCACATGTTCTACCACACCTTGAGAGGAATTCCCTTGAAGTTGTAGTTATCAGAATTTTGAGAAATAAAGTATTTTTTAAATGTTTGAGTGAAGAATGAAGGTCTCTTAACAATATATCAAGACCACATTTATAAAAATGGATATGAATAACATTGAGCATAAAGTTACGCTTATAACTGTAAGCTGCTTATTTTGGAGGTGTTGATAGCACTAGTAGTGCACTCTCTCCTGGAAACTGCAAAGGACTCAAAACCAGGCAACAGGGAACCCCAAAACCAGACAGCTGAAGGAGATGACACTTTCCACCACAAGGTTTTAGTCAGGTGTTACGTATTTCACATTCTTGCTTGTACAAAAGCAAAATACTCTAAAAAATGTTATCACCACCTGAAGATCAGAATTTCACCTGCCCCCTCAATCCATCAGGTTGGCAGACAGGAATGATGTTTCACAACTTTTACTGTTTCACCTCAATAAATATTGCTAAATTAGATGTGACCAGATCTGTAACTGTCTTTCAATTACATTTTCAAACTTACAGATCAAGTCTCACATCAAAGTCACCTGACTAAAAAAGTTTATAAAAGCAGTGAAGCTCTAACTGTTGTCTACAGTATTCACTCCTCTCAACATCTCCATTTCTCAGAAAAATTATGGTATCTTTCCAAATACAGTTCATATTTTAAAGAAAAAGTTAAAGCTATCACCAGGTTTACCACAACCTGTCTTCCACAGATAAAGGACACTTATGAATTGATTTGTAAGCATTTTTATGCAGAGTGGTTAAAAAAAGAAAAAGGTGAGACAAAATGCAGTGGGGATTAAGTGCTTTTATAGTCTATTACGCATATATCTGCAAACCGCTGCAAAGCAGAAGGCTACTTGTTTGTTGCTGGACTGCTGAAGGCACTGTGAAGTCAGAAAATACAATGATTGCCTTCACAAGAAGTTTTGGTGACTGCTGTTTTCATTTGACTGAGTACACATATAACTGAGTACACATTCCCTCTTCTAAACTACCACGTAGGTTATTTATTCTTCGAAGTATACCACAGACATGTTGCATAGGTTGGTATTTTAAAACTTCCCTTCATCATTGTTTTGAAGATTGTCCATTGTTTTGATTGTGGAAACAAAAACTAAAAAAAAAACCCCCAAAACCCCAACAAAATGAGGACTCTCACTGCAGCACAGGAAAATTGGTGATTTACTGGATGTGGCTGCTTATTAACAAGCATGTGCAAAAGTGAGGGTTGCATTTGGGTGTTGGAGGAACAGGATATTATATCAGACTCTTACAGATATGTTTATAGCCAAAGAAATCCTTCAATATACTGTAATTCGTGATGTCTGTATGAGCCAGCTGATGATACGTAACTTTTCTGAAATCAGTGGTTTTTTCTAAGTGCAGTATTTTGTGAATGCCGTAGCCCATTGTAACACATTCTGGATGCAGTGTGAGGCATATAATGCAGCACCAAAGCTAGGATGCTTTGAGAGAAACCGAAGAGGTACATAAAAAAAAAAAATCAGCTACGTTATGGGATTTAAAATCTAGCCGCTGGATTAGGATTTTCTTGCTTAGTGATTGACATCACACCCTTTTGATTTCTAAGCCTGAAGAGCATAGAGGGATCCACCACAAAAATCAAGAATCAATCAGTTGACATGTGTCTTCTCTGTCCAGTCTTCTTGTGTGAGATTTTTTAAATTATTCTGAAAGTCAAAAGCTAAGTTTTCACTGGTGGCTTGAGGAAAAGGGTTACTAAAGAAAAGGTTTACATCCAGTGGTGCAGCTGTTTCGGAGTCCCAGGAGTCCGTGTCTGTGCTACTGGAGTCTTCCGTGGTGGTAGGCGGATAGCTCAGCTGTTCCAGCTGGTCAATAATGTCTGTGAACTGAAAGGCTGAGCTGGACTCAGAGCGGACCGAGTAGGCAGGGAAGTTCACCATAGAACTGGCCTCCGAATGGTTCGTGGAGCTGTACGCGTGCAGGGAGGATGTACCGTTCAGTGGCAAGTTATTGAGGGAGCTGCTCTCAGAGCGGTTGTTGATGAGTGAACTCGTTTCAGATGGGCTCAGAAGGCTTTGCATTCTGCTTGCTTGGGCCTTCACTTCAAACAGCTCCGAGGTATCTGATGGTCTCTCATTGCCGTTGAAATCGCTCCCTTCTTCAAATTCAAACTCATCTTCCACATTCATATCTACCGCTTCGGTTGAGTACCTGTCAGGGCTTGACTGAGAAGAGACTGCATTTTGCTGAAGTGCATCTGCATTTAAGCCAGGCAACTCTGACACACGCTTAGAAAAATCAGAGCCCTTTAACTCCAAACCACTGTACACATATGAAAACGCCTCAGAGCCCCCAGCAAAAAAGGAGATTTCTGCTGGGTCATCATCAATGAATTCCTCTGACACCTGTAACTGTGAATTTGTCAATGCGAAAAGAGGGGCACCCCGACTGCCGTGCTGATGCTCTTGTTCAGCAACGGAAACACCCGTGGTAAAGTCATCCTCATCATTGTCATTTTTACAAACAGCGACCCTGCTCTCCTTACTACTCTTCTCTACATCTAGATCTAAAACACAACCACTCTCAACAACAGGACAAGCAGGCTTACAGTTTCCTGCAACACTACCAAACCCAACACCTTGGAGCATGGGAGATCCTGGCTGCTGCATCAGTTTCCTCCCTGGTTCTTCTGCCAGCGCTGCAGTGGATTTTTCTGGAATCCTTGTGTATGGTGCTCGGGGGTCCAAAGAGGAAGGGTTGGTTTCTGCAAAGATGGGCAGGACAGGAGTAGGAGTGGACGATGAGTGAACTGAGTGGAAGGGGGCAGCTGCTGAGGCAGGAGACCCTGAGGTTCTCAAGCCCTCAGTGAATGGGACACTCTAAGAGGAAAAAAAGTAGAAACACAACAAATAAAAATATTTTTATAATCCATAAAAACAAATGCAACATCCAGTTCCTGATGCAGAAGGAATACGTGCTTCCAAAGAGCTTGCTTTACAGTGAACAAAACATTGCATACAGAAACAGATCCCGTTCTGATAACTGGATGGAAAATTAAATCCACGTATTTTATAGCCTCTGCTGAAAAAGATTCCACAGGGGAAAGCAAGGGCACACATAAAGCAAGTGCACTCAGTTAAACACTTGCTTCTTGCCACTGACTGTAGAAGGCATTGCACAATGTACAATGAACTCAAGACTTCCACAGAAAGTGGTTCGATAGAACCTGAAGACAAATTAATGCTCTGAAACAATAACATCCTAGAAAGTATGACATTTTATTTTCATTTAAGCTGAACTCAGAAGGAAAATACTACCCACTTTAAACTCCATTGGCTACAACTATCAAAACTGACGCCACTCACAAAAAGAAGAAAAACCGTTCATCAGGGACAGAGATCAAACAGTGACAGCAATTCCAGACAAATGGTTCACTCGGATCACCTTTTCTTCACCATCATCTCACAAAGCTGGTTGTCAGCTTCCCTGCCTGCAATATCGAGAGTGCTGCAGAACTGACCTGTTTTGGCACGTCGGTGCTGTAAGCGCGAGTGGACGCCCTGGCTTTGCTGTGCCTCCTGCAGAACAGAGAGCATCCTGTGAGTTTCCAAGTCAGGAATGAGCCTTCCCCCTTCCCCATTCAGCTATTCCCATTCTAGTAGCCAACAGAATCGTCTCAAGCTATATTTTATCATGCTTTGTTAATAACTAGTTCAAGATTTTAAAAGTCACAAGTTGTAAATTCACACAGGAGTTAAGAAATGCACAGAAAATGGAATAAAGCAAGATCCAGACTATTCGTACCACTGAAGGAGAACTCAAGACCAACTTGGGGCAGAAGACTAGACTAACTAGCACACCTAGTTTAACTTCTTTGTCATCAGTGCAACATCTACAAATGAATGGCTTCAAAAACGGAGTGAGTCAATCTGTAACAATTTTACAAACAATTTACTATTCTGTCAACCATGTTAATTTATGGCATATAAAATTCTATATGTTACACTCCGGAAAGTGGTATCCTGCATCACATTCATGGTTAGATTCATACTATGACAATAATTTACTAGAAAATCAGTCCTTCATACAGAAAGGCTCAACTGGAGTCTAAGACATTAAAAATATTTAATAATAGATTAATGCAAACTTCTTAAAATTCCTATTAAGTTCCCATAATCTTTCAGATGAAAGACTGTAACGAGTTTCCCAGAAGTATACAGGATAGTTTCATAGTCAAGTAAATGACAATTTTATAATGAAAATGCACATTATTTATTTATTTATATGTTTAGAAATGAATGCGTATTTTAAGGCCACAGTTTCAGACTTGCAGATCACAAGTTCAGTGATATGTTCTGCCACTGGCTCCTTGCACAGCTACAGTGACAGAGAGAAGTCCTCACTAATGTCAGTAAATCTTCAAAACATACTGATGGCTTCAAAACGTACTTTTAGATGGCTAAGTCACACATTGTCCACAGACAAGAAAATGCAATCCTGAAACTTTCCTAAGCTTCTTTACATCATCACAAAATTATAATTTTTTTAATTTAGTTCAGCTACCTGAAGTTTGAGGTAGACGTCATTCACTGAGAAGTCAGAAGACAGTGCCTCCAAGTATCATTTAGAAACACTAAAATTCAGGAAATAAGGGCACTGTGAACATCTCAACTACATTTCACCTTACAAAAGTATTTGTATTTACCTTTCATACGGTGTTTTCTTCATCCCACTGTCCTTAATATAATCCACTAGTTGCTTCTGTGTTCGTCCACTGTGAACCCAAAAAAGTACAAGCATTACGAAACACAGTGGATGAGAATTATAGATGGAATGACTTCAGAATACTTTTTCCTTTTGATCTCATTTTCTAAGATATAAGGAATTCAGCTTTAATAAATGTGTTCTGTTACTCCCTACCTGTATCTGAATGATGACCCTCTGGTGAAGAACACTGCTTTAGCCTTTGGCTTTGGTTGATCAAAGAGCCTAAAGAACGTGTGATATTCCACACAGATTTTCCAGAAGTTTTTACACTCATCCCTACTTCCCAAAAGAAACTCCAACGTATCTTGGTAAGGTCCCTGGGAACAAAACACAAAAGCTAAGTAGCACATAAAATGGCAATGGTGGAGAAAAAGAGAGTACAAATAAGCACCAACAAAAAGGCTCAACTCAAGAGAGACACAGAATTTTGCTAAGTGACTTCTCATATGCCTTAAAGCAATGGAAGTAATTTTAAATGCAGTTTCAATCACTTCAGAGCTTTCAAAAATATTTGTTTTGCCTTGAAACTTTAAAAATGTTTAAAATGCGCTTGCCTTTAGAAATATGCTCAATATAATACAATTTAAGAAACACAGATCGTAAAGTTAGTAATTTGAAATAAATTAAAATATTTAAGTAAAATAGTAGTGATTTTAAAATAGCTTTTACTTAGAAGGTCTGATGCTTGTCTTACTTCCTGAGATTTAGAATGGACTGGAAAATACTGCATATGTCAGAGTACAGTTATCATCTGAAATTTCTGAGGGCCTCTTTGTAAGACACATTACTACACATGCAGACAGCATGTCCTGCGTTAGGTTTCCCTGACACACATAACTATAGTAAGTCCAAACATTTTTTTTCCTCATTTGAGAATCCTCGGTTGAACATAATCTAGTCATCCAGTGTGGAAACTACAACTTTGATGGCATCTGCAATCAAAAACATCTACTGTAAATCAGCCGAGCACAAAAAATAACACTCCTGCTATACAGACATACAGGAAAGAAGGTTGTAGCAAGAGTCATCACACACTCCTTAAAATTAGCTCCAACAATATAATCTCAGCCATCTTGTCTTTCCTGAGGTGGATCAGGTTATTCTCATTTGAATCACGGACTATCTACCAGATTTTTCATTTGAGCAGCACACATTCAACAAGCTTCTGGAAGAAACAGTGATATAAAGCAATCACAGCAGTGTGCTGTAAGGTTCTTCCAAGGAGCTACAGCCAAAAGCACTAACACCCCTTTACCTAAACAACAAAGATTTACTATTACAATGCTTAAGTTACCTTCATTTTTATAATAATGGATCAGAGCATTCATGAGAGTGTTAACCTCCATTTATATCCAGGGAAATTTTGAATGTAATTTTTTCAAAGTAAAAGTACTGAGGCAGGATGCACCAAATCTTCAGGTTTGTTTACTTTTTTTCTATCTTACATTCCACGTGTATGCCTATGCCAATGATAAACTGAGGCTGATACACAAAACATAAAAATCTAAGGCAGTAAGAAAGGAAAGATTCTTACCTGAATAATAAAGGCAAGCCTATCCCACAGAATTGGTTTTATAAAATTACAAACACTATATAATTTTTCACAATATTTTTTTTTTTTTTTTTCAATGCTCACCAGCCTATTATTACAGTAAAACTTATACAGACCTCTGGGTGGAGTTTAATAAGGAATTTTTTCCTCTTGAAGCTTAGTTTACGGACCTTTGACCAGTTGAAGGTATTGATTTTCGTATTACCCTGAATTAAAATGACAAGTTAAAAGTTGGAAAAAGTTTCAGAAGTAAGAGCAGCAAACAAAATTCTGTTACAGGCACATAAACACGTGGATGTGTGCAAACACATAACCCCTGCAACCCATCCTGTTAGATTTTTATTTCTGGTGACAATATTCCCTTAAACAACTTCATCTTTCAGTACAGGGACAGCTGCAAGTGTGCAGCATCTGTCTCTGCGCAGACACAAAAAAACTGAATGAAAACCTAGAAAACCAGATGGGAAAGGAACTATTCAACTCCATCAATATTCCTGATACTTTATGATACGAGCAAGATGAGGGTTTTATTTTATTTAATATGCTTTTCCTCTGCAGAGAACTCTAGACACACTCCTCCAAGTCGATTTTTCAGATTTTTCTAATTCACCATTGAAGACCGAGAGGAACTGCAGGACTGCAGCAGCTGATGAAACTCCAAAGAGAAGCCACCCCCCAGTAACAAAAGAACAGGCAAGACACAAAATGAACAGAAAAATGAGTGCCCAAATGGAAATATTTCAATAGGTTGGTTGTCTATGTATTTTGAGGGGAGGAAAATAATATGATCGTATTCATAAACAAAATTCTGATCATCAAGTTGCTGATTTAATACGACAAAAGTAGTAATTCTAATTGGTCCAACTACTTCACCGAAACAGCACTTCTATACACTAACAGCATTGTCCCAGCAAAAATACACCATAACATTAAAACAAGGGAAACTACCAAAATTCCAGGATCACAGACCTGTACCAGGGCTGTACCAAATTAATTGACTATTTTCTCTTAACACATGTATAACTTTCAAACAGACAACAACCACCCTTCTACATCAGGGTGTCTGTAGGTTTTGACGCTCTAAAAAAAATCTCTGCGCCAACAAGGGCAAACTGCACCAAACAATATTTTGGGGGCTTAAACGACACTCCTTTGACCATAAAAACGTGGTAAGTTTTAAAATCATCAGAGACACCTGAAGTTAAAATGAGAGACATACTCCCAAGACATGCTACTGGAAAGAGAGACCATGTACGCAGTCTGTTCTCCCCAGCTTACCTGGAACACTAGCACACCCATGTGTGAAACAGCCAGATTAATTCTGGTGCCCTCACGGTCAGACGCAAGGTGAAATCTGATACCGTACATCTCCAGCTTCCGAGCAATTTCAAGCACTTGAAAGTCTGATTCAGCA
>NW_010286884.1:24689-27799 GCF_000700745.2 Antrostomus carolinensis
CAGGAGTTTGACCCCTATAGTGAAGAAGAAAAATAAATGTAGTTCTAAGAACAATTTGATGCTACAATATTACCAACATGGCTAACACACTGAAGTCTTAACTCTGGCACTAAATGAGAATTTGCTATCTCATCTAGTTATGCAGTTTCACTCCAAGTTAGGTATTACACTGAAATTTTTGTAATAGGAACAATAAGCAACGGCAGATGACCAACCTAAAACGCATCCCATAGACAGAGACACTGAAACAAACTAGTTCAGAGCTTTTTCAGTTTAAAAACAATAAAGGTGAACAAATCAGAATTCAATTCACAATGCTCCTTCCTCTGCTTGCTTGTGTATACATAAATATTAACCAGATAAAAAGTAAGAGACGAAAGAGCTGCTCAGCCAGCACAATAGAAAGAAAGCAAATACTGCAACAGAACAACCCATTTCAGGTAGGGTTGTTTGGGATTACATCAGAATTATTATGCTAGTACTATTGGGTGCAATGCATTCCCCTGGCTTTGACTGTATGATTTCCTCCTTGCCAAGGAATCAGAGAAGGCTTTTAAAGTTGGTTTTTGAAGTATCATCTGCTGTTGAAATGACTTTGAAAACAGGAAGAAGATGTAAACACATGGAGCACCTCCTTTTTGAGTGTGCGCAAAGTCCATCAAGCAATACAGAGATGATTACAGACTCGAGCACGCGCCAGTCACCGATTCCACTTTCATTTACTTCTCTGCAAGTTTGCTGAAGTCAAACAACTGAGATTTTGTTTTCCTGCATGACAAAACAGTCCTGTATCTTCTCTTTATTTTCCCTTGCCCCGCTTTTTTCTCCACGAGGGGGAGTTTACTGGATTACAGAGCAATTTTTGGCTGACTCTCAAGAACAGGAAGGGTGGCCATGGACCGTGAGTCTGGGCTTGTCAGCAGACCCAATGCAGAGAAGAGAGAGCATCCAGGGAGCAGGAGATGCCTCCAGCCCAGGACACAGCTCTCGTGCCACCAAGGCATGCATGGCCAAGTCCCCAAAATATGGACCAACCCAAAACATGTAATTTCACAAGCCTTGAAACGATCCAGTGTAACACTGGTACTTGTATTGATGAGATCTTTTCCCTGCAAGTCAAAATCATCTCTATCAGTTTGGGGGTGACAGAATCACACACAGAATCACAGAATGGTGGGGGTTGGAAAGGACCTCTGGAAATAATCTACTCCAACCCCCCTGCCAAAGGTTCACCCAGAGTAGGTTGCACAGGAAAACACCCAGGCAGGTCTGAACTTCTCCAGAGAAGGAGACTCCACAGCCTCTCTGGGCAGCCTGTCCCAGTGCTCCCACACCCGCACAATAAAGAAGCTTTTCCTCACGTTTCAGTGGAACCTCCTGTGCTCCAGCTTGTGCCTGTTGCCCCTTGTCCTATCACCGGCCACCACTGGAAAGAGTCTGTCCCCATCCTCTTGACACCCGCCCTTTAGATATTTATAAACATTGATAAGGTCCCTCTCAGTCTGCTCTTCTCCAGGCTAAACAGACCCAGCTCTCTCAGTCTTTCCTAAGAAAGATCCACCAGCCCCTTAATATCTTCGTGGCCTCTGCTGAACTCTCTCTAGAAGTTGCCTATCTCTATTGAACTGGAATCCCAAGAACAAGCAAATGCTGCTGTGGAAATGAGGAATTCTTGCTACTGAACATGCCCCAGTCACACTGCAAAATAAAAAAGTCCTTATTACAAACACAAGTCTGTCACCTAAGGTAGTCTCTGAACTAAAAACAGACTGCAAGACAGCACTACTGCCTGGTTTTAGGCATAAATATGGTCTAGGAGAACTAGTCAAGGCAGGGGACCCTTCTGTACTAACTCCACAGAAACACTGGCATCACGGGACCTGCCGAGGCACTGGGACCAGTGAGGCTGCTGCAGCCACAGCTGTGCAAGTGACCCCTGCACCCCTGCTGAAATTTATTATTAGAAATAATAAATATTGCATTACTTGCGAGCAAGTGCTGCATGAGCCACCCATGTCAGTGCATCAATTGAATTGTTCCCGTGACGTGCAATTTTGTTAGGATAAAGGTAATGGTGTAAGGAAGACACAGGGGATAAAAATTGATTATTCTATTTACAACCAACTAGTGCTGCAACCAGATTAGATTTCTGCACACACAGACCTTTAAGATCATTAAGTCCAAGTAAAACAAAACAGCCCTCCTTCCATAAATCCATATTTCATTTCATTAAAACAGATGATAAACTATTTGTAGCATGATCTATTTTCATGAACTAGGTAGTGCCAACCATAACATCGGTACTAAAGAAATTGTCCTGCTACCCTGACTTGCCTTTCTAGGCATGCTTCTTAAAAAGATCTCCTTCTACCTACCTATAGTCATGTTTTAGATTAAACAACATTTTTGCTCCACATAGATTTCTTTCAAACATAAATTGAGAATATTAAAGTGAATTATTATTACATTTGAATTTATCAGAAACAAGGATGATGACAATGCACATTAACTGCACGTAAGAACTATTTCTACAATTCAGAGTGAAATTATGAAACTTATTTAGTACACTAACATTTAAAAAAATGGAAGCGGTTAGAAGAAATAATGCTGCTTTGCTACTTAGTAAAATGTTTCTTAGACTAAAACACACACATAAACAAAAATGCACTGAGAAAGGAAGTCTGAATGCACATGTTTGATGACAGGATTTCAACAGTATTCTATTGCCTCATTCACTCTGGAGGGGAAAAAAAAATAATCTAAAAAACTACAACAGGACACTCTAAATTTATTTTGCCAACTGCAGAAAGCAGGGATCCAGTGAAATTCCTAACTTTACAAGTTCAGTCCGTATTCCCTTCCTATCCAAGCACCAGTATTATATGACCATGTATGTATAAAGGGATTGTAAAGAACAAACACAAAGGAACAAAAATATTATTTCAAATGGAAAAAAATTGCCAAACTACATGGAGTATCTTGTAGTCACATTTGTGTTACCAGGACATGTACTAGTTATGTCTAAGGGGTTGTGGTGGTTTGACCCACGGTGGAACCATGGGGTCCTGCGTTCACTCCTCCAACCCGGTGAGATGGGATAGGAGTCACAA
>NW_010286885.1:0-1371 GCF_000700745.2 Antrostomus carolinensis
AAAGGTGACAGACACTGTTAGGAGAACAATTCCCAGGAGGCCTCTCTGACAGGAGCTATGATATTTTGTTGAGATAGCACCAGGAGATGAAAAAAATACCATGGATGATGTCAGTGTGAGCTATGAGATATGAAAGCGATGGGGAAAGGTGAGTTTTGTGGTTCAGGGAATTTGAGGAAGAATCTCAAGGTCACTCCTGAAGAACAGTACAGACCTGCCTTAAATTACGTAGTGATAAGACAAATATGAGACAGAAAATGAATGTGATACGGCTACAACAAAGTGTGACTGAGTTGAAGGACAATATCTTCTGCTAGAAAGCAAAAAAACATTCCCTTGCCAGTGAGCTGAGTGCTGACAAAACATCCTCCATGGAGTGTGGGAGCTGCTGCCTCTTCGACCTCCAGCTCTACCAGACACTCATCCTGGCAAAGGGCACCTCGAAGAGGGAGAAGGAGCAGAATCCACACAGTGATTCTTGTTAGAAGCTGTTAATGAAGGAGAGGACAGCAGCAGTGATACAGCTGGTCTGTGTGATCGTGCCTGGAAGCAAGATAACTCCTTCACTAACATCTCATAAACCTCCTCAGTCTGGAAATATTATGGACTAATCCAGTCAGTAAAGATGCCACCAACGGCTGCCAACAGGACTGGGAAGTCCCCTACTCTTGTTTTTCTCTTCTGATGAGATGTTATGAGTCAAAACCAACCCACACGTGTCAGAGCATTTCCTTTTCCCTGCCTGGCTGCAGCTCGAGCAGCTCTGCTGAGAGCAGACACAGCTTCCACCTGCCAGGAATGAGAACTGAGGCGGCAACGTGCGCTGGCAGCACAGGGACCAATAACCGTGTCCTGGGCTGCACCCAGAGCAGCGTGGGCAGCAGGTGGAGGGAGGGGATTCTGCCCCTCTGCTCCGCTCTCCTGACACCCCACCTGCAGTGCTGCCTCCAGTGCTGGGGCCACCAACAGCACAAGGACATGGAGCTACTGGAGCCAGTGCAGAGGAGGCCACGAGGATGATGCGAGGGCTGGAGCAGCTCTGCTGTGAGGACAGGCTGAGAGAGTTGGGGCTGTTCAGCCTGGAGAAGAGAAGGCTCCGGGGAGACCTTCTAGTGGCCTCCCAGTACCGGAAGGGGCTCCAGGAAGGCTGGGGAGGGACTTTGGCCAAGGGCAGGGAGTGAGAGAACAAGGGGGGATGGCTTGAAAGTGTCAGAGGGGAGATGGAGCTGAGATGTGAGGAAGAAATTGTTTCCTGGCTGTTGTAGAGGCCCGTAATTGCCCACAGAAGAGAAGGCACTGGGAGACAACAGTTTCTCTAGGTACAGTAGCATTTACTGTTCCTCTAAAAACTTCTGATTCCATCTCCAGGCC
>NW_010286886.1:0-787 GCF_000700745.2 Antrostomus carolinensis
GAGGGTTAGCTCAGTGCAATGTGCGGGAGGGGTTGGCTTTGTTTCTCCAAAAAGTGTCTCGTCTGAAGCGTCAGAGGTTTCCCTCGTAAATCACTCCAGTAAATGGGTTAAAACCAAAACACAACAGCAGAAATATTATTGAAAGTGCACTCTTTATGGCTGTAGTGTAAGGGCAATGATTGTGTCTCATATCATGGTGTATAGGAAACTTCCCAATCTTTTCCAGCGTTATTCCCAACTGCCAGTTCAGATCAAAGACTGCACGCTTGAAAACCTTTACAGCAAATCAACTGGATGAAATTAAAGATCCCTCTGGTCTTTTTTATATTCTCCCTTTTCAAAAAGTAAGTAAGGTATCCTGAGTTCAACATTATAGCCAAATGTAAATTGGTGTTTTAAAGAATACTTTCTATATACTATTCCCCAGCTGCAGGGTTGTATGTAGTGTCATACAAGAATCAAGTTCAGCATTGTGATCTTTAACAATCATTGACTTATATAGGTTGAAAAAGACCCTTAAGATCATCAAGTTCAACTGTAAACTTAACACTGCCAAGTCCACCCTAGACCATGTCCTTAAGAGCTACCTCTACGTGATTTCTGAATACCTCAAGCTCTTCCCTGGGCAGCCTGTTCCAATGCTTTACAAGCCTTTCAGTGAAGAAATTTTTCCTAATATCCCATCTAAACGTCCCCTGGCACAACTTGAGGTTGTTTCCTCTTATCCTGTCCCTTGTTGTTTGGGAAAAGAGGCTGACACGCACCTCACTACAACCTCCTTTCAGGT
>NW_010286887.1:0-14403 GCF_000700745.2 Antrostomus carolinensis
CATTCTATGATTCTATGATTCTATGATTGGTCCCAGAGCAGGAACTCTGCCACCTCACAGCCAGCAGGACCATAGAAACATAGAATGTTCTGGGTTGGAAGGGAGCTTTAAAGGTCATCTAGTCCAACCCTTCTGCAGTGAGCAGGGACATCTTCAATTAGAGCAGGTTGTTCAGAGCCCCATTCAACCAGACCTTGAATATTTCCAGGGATGGGACTTTTATCACCTCTCTGGGAAACCTGTGCCAGTGTTTTACCACCCTCATTGTAAAACATTTCTTCCTTACATCTAGGCTAAATCTACCCTCTTTGAGTTTACAACCATTGCCTCATTTCCTATTGCTACAGGCCCTGCTAAAAAGTCTGTCTCCATCATTCTTATAGGCCCCCTTCAAGTACTGAAAGGCCACAATAAGGTCTCCCTGGAGCCTTCTCTCCTCCAGGCTGAGCAACACAGCAACATGGGGAATTAGAAGAGATCTTTGCAGGACAGAGGAACTGATTTATTTGGGACCTCCCAGGGGCAGCAAGACACATGATCCCAGAGCTCTCTGAGCTAAACTAGATCTTGATACAACTCTCACTGACACCAGTAGGAGAAGGACTCATGGACTATGCAGGAAAATGCTGGACCCTACACATCTCACCTGGATTTCTGCTGTGCCCATTGACAGAGAGAAAGGCACATACACTTACACTTGTATCGCAACAGTAGCAGGCTGTTTCATCACTCTAAACAATGAAAGTAATTTACACAAGTCTTTGTCATACTGTCCAGAAGAAACATGTTATTTATTGACTGGAAAATGGAAAACTGAACCATACCATCCCTCTTAATACTGCAAGGACCTGATTCAATATCCACTGAAGTTTTTTTCATTGTCTTTAATAAACTTTAATAATCCAGATTCATAGAATTACTTCTTTATTAAATCAATGACAGAACTACAAGCTATTTTGCAACAGGAGTGGTAGTGCTATTTACTCAGAATACACATTTACTGCTAACCACTTTCTTTTTCTCTTTTCCTCCTCTTCTGTTATTTTTTTATTTGTTTTCAATAGACTTTTTTTATGCCTATAACTCTGGAATTCAACAAGTGAAAACACTAATTAGAATCAGATACTGAGATTTTAATGATAAACATAAGAATATTCTCTGTTTAATAAAAAGCATGTGAGCCTTAATTTGAAAAAAAATAAAAGAAAAATCACATTAAAGGTCAAATCCTGACACAAACACCCCGTTCATAACAGCCACTGATAAAACCACCCATGATTTTCAGTGGCGTCCAGGTTTAGGTCTAGTGATAAACCACACAAGAGAGGAAAATCAGGATCTGTACTGGAAATGCAAGCTGACATTCTGACCTTAACTCATGCTGTGGTGCTTTTTGAAAGGGAGGGGAAGGAGTGGCTTTCTTCTCAACAGCATGAGTTCAGACAGAAGTGTCATCCCATATTTTCCTGTCCTTTTTTACGTAGTTTTATTAGATATTGCTTAAATATGTTCCAAGATAGTTAAATATTTTAAAAGGGGCAATCCCTTGCATTAGGCAGAGTGCAACCAAAAGTCAGAGTGCAATCAAAATTATTCAGTTTCAGAGGGACAATGCTTTTATCCATACAAGTCTGCAAAGATTTGTTTTATAGTGAGAACTCAGTGCTTTTAAAGAAAAAGAAAAAAAAAAAAAAAAAAAAACCACAAAAACCTCCAAAAGCCAGCTTGTATTGCCTGTTGGTTTATCTCCAGTGATCCTTAAAATAACAGAAAATGTCTTTTTTAAATGCTCATTTTCCACCAGAAACTAAGCTTGCCAATATGGAAAACAAAACATGAGCTCCTAATCTTGCAAGATCTGGAGATCTTGAATATATGTTTTATTCTAGTATTTCCATGAGTTGCTTAAATGCATAATGCTGATGAGATTGTTTGTCTGATTTTAATGCAGGTAATGTACTCTGAGCTCAGTGATCCAAGAGAAAATTTCCCAGCAGGCCGTACTTGACAAGCAGGTGTCACTCAATCATGCACGTTTTCACCTCCCTGAGAGGACAGATGGTCCCAGCCTACTTAGCAATTCCATCCTCTGTTGGCAGCCCCCTCTCCAATGCAGTGCCTTAATAAAGATGCCCTGAGATTTGTGTTAATCTGTGGTCTTTGGGGTAAACTGTAAACAAAGTGTGTAGAGTTATCGTTTCTCATTATGAGCTGGACCTCTTATCTTCTCCTCTGCCTATAGCACATAGACATCTTTAACAACCTATACCCCTGGACTCAGCTTTCATGGAGATTAGTTCCTATCATTTTAAGCACCACAGAATTACTTTGTCTGCAGAGACCTGACCTAATCTGTTTGAGGCTTTTACTATAAAGACAATAAGACAGCCTTTTTTTCTCTGAATTAGGAGAACAATGGTTTAAATTGGCTATAGCTCCTGTTGCTGAATTTTATGCATATGCATGTATTATACTTGCTGATTTCCTGTTCTGAGATAGAAGAGGTAGTGTTATTCCTCTCGTCATCATTAAGAAACAAGAACAGCAAGGATTGGGAGGGGAAGGAATAAAAAATCCTTACATCTGAACACCATGTTGAGGGGACTTATTTGTCGATTCTTTTTTCACTGCTGTGATATATTTCCACTGCATCCAATTTCCCCTGTGTAAAACTAAGATTATCTTCTCCTCTCAACCTGACAAGTGCAGTAAGGGAAAAAAGCAGAGGGAGAGAGGGACCGTGTGCAAGAGTTTCCAGAGCCAAGTCTGGTGTTTTCTATAATTTGTGCCATTAGGGAATTTTCTAGGACTTTCTACATGCAGAAAGGAAAAAGAAGGTCAAAGGTTTAGAGTCCTTATAACACTACTCAAAACAAAGCCAGAGCTGCTTTCAGCGCCAGCATATGCCAAGGAATAAGGTTGGAAGGATATCACAGCATTAAAATGAATTGTCCAAATTCATGCCTCTATCACAATTTTAAGTCCCTTAATCTCATTTTTCAGGTGTAACAGAGATTACATGAAAATCAGGGTTTGGCTTTTGTCAGTCTCCTAAAGGGGGTCTGTGAAAGATTCACAGTGATTTTAAAGGGCTATGGATCCAATCAGAGTGCTTGGATGGACAGAGCTCAATTGATGTAAAAGGGAATTTTGTCCAGAGTTTATCTCTGAGAAAGAGAAGGAAAATTTTCACCTGTTGAAGCTGATGGGAAGAATTAAACAAGATTTAAATGTGTATCATTTCAGAATTTCTTTGGTTTCTCATTCTTAGTCACAAATCTTGGAATTATTACTCAGTCATAGAAAAGAGGAATACTTTTACATTATTTTGTCAAAGGCAACAGCAAATACCAAATAGGACTTCAGAAGAATCAATGACACAGAGTGGAGCTGATTGAATGACAGGGGAGACATCATGTTACCACAGGTCTCCATGAAACATATTTTCTTCCTTTTTTAGTACCTACATAAGCACTACATTCCTCATGAGGTAACAGAGTCTTGTAGATGTTGTGCAGACTAGTCCTTACTGACCAGCCACATGAGAGTGCTGGAAGTATCTGAGGTAACCACTTAACTGACTTCATCCTCATCACTGACTCCAAGCCATAAAAAAACTATCAAGTAAGATAGGGATGGAAATGGGAGATATATTTAAAAAATAATAATAAAAAAACAAAAAACCCCCAAAAAACCTAAACAACAACCAAACAAAACAGATTAAAAGTCCTGTATTAAAGTTTGACTCAGTCCTGTGGTCAGTAGGACATTGTACACTCCAGTGCCTATCTTAGGAAATGAAAGGCCTTTCCAGTGTAGTGTAACACTGTGTGTGCACATAAACACAGTGACTGAGACAATTAGCCTTCTCTGTGTGAACAAACTGCCTGGTTGTTATCTGTATCACAATAGTGCCCAAAGGTTTTAGTGGAGGTTGGGAATTCAAGAGCCTCAGTGATGTCCTGAGTATCACGCTGGGCTGAGGGCACATTGACATGGGCACATCCAGCAGTTGCAACCTAGGTCTTCCTGACTGGTAGGACATAACCCAGATCAGCTCCCAGAGCTATACAGGCACTTTAATTCCCATCCTAAAATATCCTGCTTTCCCAGACTTGCTTGTTTGAGCTCAGCGATAGCTGCAGGGCTGCACAGTCAGAGCTGGCTCACCCTCAGCAAGTTGAAGGGAAGGAGAAAGGCCAACAGACTTTACCTCTCCATGGCTGGCTGTGGAGACGTGCCCTGAGACTGAAGACATCGAGGTTTCTTTGCTAATTTCACTACTGGTCTCCTAGGTCACTCAGCAGACTATTAACGAGTCATTTTGCTTCTTCCCTCACAAGCAGCAATGACAGGGACTTCATATAGACAAATTACACTCCCTACCCTGGGATGCTCACCAAAGGTAAAGGAAGAATAAGAAATAGCACCAGAGTAGTGAGATATCAAGTATGTGCTGAGCATCAAGTCTCGCCTCTCAGTTCAGTACCCTGTAGTCATTAATCTGGTAGAGCAGTTCCTACACGAACATTCACAGAGCTGTTGTGGCCAGTCCCTCCAGTGCCCATCCACTTTGCCCACACAGCTCAGTGGTCTCCAGCTCTCAGGAGATGCATCAGTATTTCCACAGACTGCTTGGCCATATGTTCCTTTCCTATTTTTCCTCCCTAGAAATGGAACCTCACTCTCCTACTGCCTGAAACATTCGATTCCACAAAGCATCCCTGTATTTTGCAAACTCAAGCCACGTGTATAGCCTCTGAGTATATTTTGGATAAGCCACTTGAGTTTTCTCCACCCCATCATTAGGAAAGCTCATAGGAGAAGAGAACTGAAGGACTCACAAGCCTAAACCACTAAATTTTTGCCAAATATGTCTTTCACTGAAAAGAGGAAATTATTATAGGATTATTTCCTGTAAATACAAACCACTGACAAATGAAATATGAACATAGGAGTGGCTACACCGGGTCACACCAAAGGTATGTCTAGGCATACTCTGTTTCCAGCAGTAGCCTTAAGCAGATGCCCGAGTCAGAACAAGAAAGCAGCAAATACATGGGACACTTCTTCCTAAGAATCGCCCACCATCAGCTATTTCAGTTCAGTAACGTCCAAAACTGGAAGAACAGAACAAAGAAGATGAAAACTGAAGCAAAACATAAATCTTTAAACCAACAGATTCATCCTAATAAGATGAGGTAATAAAATGTACTTTCAGATATATTTGAAAGGCTATTCAGAGCTTCAATTATTAGCAAAAGAGCCAGCATCCACTCACAGTCCGAGACATTATTTTCTCTTTTTTACTTTATATTATTCAATACTAGCAAGAAAATCTAGTAACTTTTTAAAAACATTATAAGACAAATACTGAGAGGAAAGGACAATTCTTTTGTTCTATGCCTAACAGTTCTCACAACTATAGAACATCACAAGTGTGAAAGAATAATGCAATTTCAAAAGAAACATGAAAGAAGCACGTCAGCAATAATGTACACGCAGCACTATACCTTTAGTAATAGGCGTGCACCCTCTGGCTCTGACTTAGAAGCTGTATGTGTATGTCTGTGTATTAACATGCTCACACATGTACAACTAACTTGTGTAAAAACACTTTCCATCACTGAAAGAGGAAGGGCAAGTACGTCAACGATGTTTTGCAGAGCAGCATTTTATTTTCATCCATATACCTGTGGAACAGGGTACACTCCAGAGGAACTATTTCCCTCCCCAGCTATCAGTCATTCTTTCCCTTCTGACCAGTGCTTGACTCAGTGAAGCATCCACTGACAGTAAAACCCAGCTGTCTATGCTCTTACTCTGGCAGAAGCAGAAGGAAGGAAGCAGTGCATGCAGTAATACCTTACTCAGTGGCATATGCTCTCTGTAGCTTGCACACAACTCTCCTCCCCTCACCAGATCTCTCTTCAGATCTTACCACAGCTGTGAGGAACCAGGCTTGCCATCTAACACAATCAGATTCAGTGATCGCCATGGAAGTGAAATATATGTCTGTCTTAAACTTACGACCTCCCCTCACTTACTCGGAAAGAAACAGCTAAATTCCTCAACATGTTGGTGATAAATACCCTCTTACACCTCTGGAAGGAGCCACCCAAGTACCATAATCTGGCCTATAAAATGAGGCACAACGAAATCAATCAATTTAGAAGTAATAAGAATCCTACGAGATGTTATTATCTTTAGGACTGGAATAGGAGAACACAAGCAAGCAAGAGGAACATGGCTTCTGCTGCTTAAGGACTAGAAGGGAAAAGAAAACCTAGATTAGAAAAGCATTAGACAGTCAAACAGAACTGCTTGTACACTGCTAAATCTCACAGGGACAAGTTGACCAGTTACTGCTAGTAGAAAGGATCAAGGTGAATAAGGGAGGCTTTAAGACACAAACTGAATAGCTGATAAAGAAATCTGCTACACCAGAGGGAGATAAGAGACTCAGCTGTTGAATTTATTTGTGAAAAGTCATGGGCATCTGAGATGATGTATCCACAAAAGCGCGGGGGAATGCACTATGTATTAAAGTCTCAGTCTAAAGGGGAAGTCTGGCAAGGACCAGCTTCTGGCTGGTACAAACAGTGGTGGGCTCTCCAAACTGTGTACAGTGTTGGAGAGATGAATCTGTAACTCTCAGAATACCAAAGCAGCCCCAAATCCAAGTTATGTGCCTTCCAAAGTAATTAAACAATTATGGGACAATTCTTACTCGAACGAATGCAATACTATAAATTTTAGAGCTAGGTTTTGGTGACTTCAGAGTTCTGTCAAAGTAGCAGTAAAAACACAATACTGATGATTAGTAAAGGAAATATATAATCCCCCTGCTTGCTGATCTCTTTTTAGACAAAAATTACATTACTTGTGGCTACTCATGGTGAATACTGGGAGTCGCTGAGCTTCAGCATAGCCCCATCCTTTGTCAAATGGCAGAAAAGTGAATTTCTGAGGTAGCCCTGCCTGCAAGGGGCAGGAACCATCATGCAAGTGACTCCAGTGGGAGCCTCTTCCTCAGAGTCATCCTGACTGCCTTGACCAAGGATAGCACTATGCTCTCCATTGGTGCTGAGCTTATTGACCAAATTCCTCACACACATGTGAACAATCGTTGTGTAAAATAGAACTGGCTGATGTTTTTCTTTTCCTTATTCTTTTAATGCAAACTGACTTCTCACTCAGCAGTCACTCAGCAGGGCTTCTTTTTTTTTTTTTTTTCAGTGAGAAGGTATGTTATCTGTGTTATTTCTGTTTGCAAAATTTTTCCCAAAATATCTCATTTAGTTTTTACTAGGGGAAATGACATTGTCATTCTCTTTTTCCTAGTCTTGTTTCTCCCTCAGTACAGGTTTTCTTTGTGAGCATATTATCAAAAAATAAGGCTTTCTTTTTTCCAAATTACAATAGAATATAACTCTTAAAATGAGAAATGGCATTAAAATTATTGATAAAACTAATTTAAAACATTTTCCTTCAGCTAGCCCTGAGAACTTGTGAAGTTGTCTCAGATTTAACATAATTTGGAATTCAGTTAAATACAGTAATTGGTTGTAAGTCCAGCCCATCTATGCTAAAAGCACTGCTAGAAACTCCTCATGTATTTGAAAGGAAGAACTGAAAGTCACAGAAAGAATAATTTAGTATATAGCTCAGAGGTATCATTAGTAGTAGCAGAGTGATGTTAAGAACAGGGAAATTTAGGTTAAACAGCAGGAGAAGAGGCTGAGTGCAGTGACAGGTGTGATGAGAGGTGAGAGCCACTCTCCCACAGTGTGACCTCAGGCACATCACTACCAGAAAGCTCTCTCCATGCTCAGGTCTTCATCCCCTTTTCCTCTAAGGATAACATCCTGATAGTGTTAAATTACAGGACAGCCTACAAAACAATTTTTTAAATTAGATTGCTCAGAAGATGAGAAATTGTCTTTCTACACTGAAAATCCACAGACTTGACAAAAGACTGTGAGAAATAACATTTCTTTTGCTGCTGCCCCTCCACCATGACTTCACTTCCGTGTTGACAGGTCTTTGTGGATATCATAGCTGTCTCCTACCTCTAACCAAAGGGTCTCGGGGTTTTTCAAGCTCATCTGCCAAGCCTCGCACCTTCTCCCCACACAGAATGATTTTGAACCTTTCCAAGTGTATATATTTTTCATTAACATCATCCACTGAGACAAAAAAATAAAAAAGCATAGTAAAATTATCTTTCTTACTTTAAAATTTTTATACTTTATTACAGGTAAAATAATAATTCACTGTTGGGTTGTTTTTAGAAAAAAAAAATAAATATTTAAACATATCAACCTGACATCCTCAAAACCTGCTACAAGCAGAGCAGGATTTAAGCACTGCATAATCTTTCCCAAAGACTTTTTCAAACAAAGATGCTGTGGTTTTATTTGGTTTCTATTTAACTCTCCTGAGAGGTCTCTCTTTAAATCCAGGCATGAAAAATACATTCTCAGTCCAGACACAGAGATTTTAGAAAAGAGAAATGCAGTGAGACAGCATTTCATTTGCAAGTATTTTGCATTTTAACAGTGTCTATTGCTTTCCACTCAGCAAACATTACTGAAACTGCTGCTCCCTACAATAAATTTTCTTTAAAATTGTAATATTTTAAATAGTGTATATATAGTATATATGTAACATAAACAGCTTTAGCATATCTGCAAATGTGGGCACATAAGATGCATTTATTTGTGTCTGTGGATAGTATGTATAAGCAGTGTACACACAATATATACTGTATATTTATATGTGTGTGTAATGTCACTCTGATTCTAAAATAATGTTACATAATTACAAATAACAATGTTGAGAAAATTATCAGCCAAATCCAACCAGCAAACAGTAGTGAAGGGATACTTGGGAAAATTAGGGGGAAAAAAGTTAAGAGAAAAAAACAGTCTTAGAGCTGACTTGTAATAAGTGAGGAAGAGACAGATTTTAGTCATCATAAAAGGAATTCAAGTTTTTCTAGTGTTTAGTCATATCATTCAGGTTCTAAGAAAGGAAGGGAAATTGAATAGAAATGATTAGGATTTGTTTGCATATTTTGGTGAGATTTTCCATAATAATAAATGTAGCTCAGACCCTTTTAAGCCAAGTAATTGTGTCTGGGAGTTCTGTTTTAAATATGCTCTGGGGCATCTCATTGTTCCCACTGAGTGTAAAGCAGATTGTTTCTATGCTTAAGGAACTACAGTGTGTGGGATTAAATAATACACTTAATGAAGAGGCTAAAATTACTGCATTCTTGCTATTTCAGAGGGATTCCAGGAAAGAAAACCACCCAGGATCAGTGAAAACAGACTTTTACCATCTCATATTTTATTAATACACATTCTGTAGTGCACCCTACTTAAAAGTGCACTTAAAGAGCATCTAGCTATGATATTACACCACCACTGACTTTCCCAGTATAAATCTGAACATCTCATCTTTCAAATTATTTATCCTTCCAACATACCCAGGACCACTCCTGGTCAGATGAATATTTGAGCATGGAGAAGCTGAGTCACATGGTAGTGATCTGTGAAAGAGAAGAAATGTGAATCCATGTCTTTAATTCCTAAACTCTCAACCTAATCACTTGAGTAGGTTACCAAAACGACAGACTCCTGTCTCAAACTAGATTAAGGTTTTTGGCATGGCAAACAAAACTCAAATCTTTCCAAAATCCCAGACATGTGATGTCTCTCACCATCGCATGGATGAGCACATACTGCCTTCCATAGCTGTAACCAGAGTGCTGTGCTCAGTCTTCTGCATCTTTTGGATTGGGAAAATTGCCATCCACACCTTCTGCATAATAGAGGCATGTGGGACAGCCCAGGTCTGAAGGTCAGAGGCAGCCTGGCAGACTTGCACCCAGCCAGTGCTTTCCCCAAGCACAAGGGAACTGCAGTGACCAGTGCTGCACTACCACACAATGCCACGAGCATACTGGTTTGTGGGGGTATAGCAGCACACAATTCTTGCAAGCCATTTAGGAGGCTCTATTAACTTGCATTAATAGGTGAACCAGTGCTGAGTTAACAGCCCAGTGATGCCCAAGTTTGGTCTTGGAACCCTAAATGGCCTGGCTCCTGACAACTCCAATTCATTGTCCCATCTGAGCTTTGCTGCCCCTTTGCTTTTAATATCTCATGTCCAAGGGGAATTAACTGCTGTGTCATGCCTATTTCAGACACATTCCCACTTTTTCTTACCGTCATCTTCCAAAGATCTTCTAACATAGTTTCCTACTTTTCTGCACAGTTAGCTTAGAACTCCTCTCTTCATAGTTCATAAAGTGCCAACTCTATTTTAAACAAAGGGAATCAGAGTTCCTTCCCTGCCATGCTTGACTCCAGCTGGAGAAGAGAAGGACTTGGATAAGCAGTTGTAATACCTGGGAGAAGGAGGGATTTGCCCCAGGTCAGGCCTATGCTTCTCAGTGGTGTTTACTCTTGGAAAACTCGAGAGCTCTTGAATCTCTTCTTGTCACTTCATGGCATGTAGCACTGTTTGCTCAAGTTTTTTATGACTGGGTATGTGCCATGTGCTTTGCATACCCCCTGTGCATGCCCCTACTGGCATTTGCCATGTTTTACAGATTCATCAGCAGTGACACACACACCCACACCCACCCACCCCCCGACCTGTTTGGAACAGAGGTGCTTAATGCTGTTTTTGCTACCAAGCTAGACAGATTTTTTTTTTTTTTTTAAAGGGTAGGGGTTGCTATGAGAAAAGAGAAGCTGCCAAAAAACTCTACTGCTGGTATTAACACTTTTCTTCCCTGCTAAAGCACACAAGGGCTCAAGCCAAAGCCATTTAGCCTTTCTGCCCATCTCTGACTTTTACCCTCTGTTGGGTCACATAGAGATAGACTTCAAAAAACAGCTCTAACAATCTCAGTTCTAAAATTTAATGCCTTTCGGAATTTAATACAAAATGCAGATAGCTGATCTTTATGTCCTTCTCAGTGTGTATTTAGAGCTAAATTTTATTTATAAAATTCCACTTTTAAAGCATTTGTGTGTGAAAAATATCCAAGCTCCCACTCCAGCATTTGCAGATAGCCCCTGTAATTTGTGTCTGATGGCCAAAGCTACTGCAATTAGCAAAATCAGACAATACGATGGAGCCAACAAAAATGTAACATTATCTTGTGCTGCCAATGCTTGCATCATCCTACTGAGCTCATCTTATAAAATACCTAAAAGGTGAGTCAGTTGCTTGGAATCATAAATTGTGCACTTCCCTCCCATACCAGCTACCAAAGTGCAGTGTGGACATTGTCCTGCCTGTGTTACAGTACCTCGTACTCATTCTTTTTCTTTTTTTCTGTTTTCCCTGGGGCAGCTTTGGAACTCTTGTATTCCCCCAGCTGCAACACATCCTCTGCTCAGTGTGTGGTCATCAGCCAATAATCTGTGGTGAGAGAAGCAAGAACTTTTTGAAAAAAAAAAAAAAAAAAAAAAAGAAAGAAAGAAAGAAAGAAAGAAAGAAAGAAAGAAAGAAAGAAAGAAAGAAAGAAAGAAAGAAAGAAAGAAAGAAAGAAAGAAAGAAAGAAAGAAAGAAAGAAAGAAAGAAAGAAAGAAAGAAAGAAAGAAAGAAAGAAAGAAAGAAAGAAAGAAAGAAAGAAAGAAAGAAAGAAAGAAAGAAAGAAAGAAAGAAAGAAAGAAAGAAAGAAAGAAAGAAAGAAAGAAAGAAAGAAAGAAAGAAAGAAAGAAAGAAAACCAAACAAAAAATCAAACGTCTACTTGAAACTCAGACTGGTGAGCACATGATGCTATAGCTGTTGCTTTCTTGCTTCCACATCATCCTTCCCTGTAGAACCTATGCCAACATGTGACGGCTGGCACAAGAGCTGGCTCCAATGGCTCTGTACCAACTGAGAACCATCTACTCTAGAGGAATTCATTACCAGTTCCTTACAGCCAGATTCTAGAGTCCTTTTGCTTCCTGAGTCAAATTAAGAAATAAAAACACATATGTTCACAAGAAGACAGTGAGTGGGTTATTCTTATAGTTAGGGGCAGTACTAGTTTCATTTGGCTTTTCAAGTTAAAAGATCACAAATTGGAGCGACATAATATAATTCAATAATCAACTCTATAAAAAAATATATTCATTCTCTAAAGGAGTTATGAATCCTGACAATATGGATTTCTTGCACCACTCTAACATTAAACTGAGATATTCAGTGAAAGAAAACTTCAGCCTTAATAGTTTCAGAAAGCATCTGTAGCTGCAACATACCATCACAGTGACTAAACTTTGTCTGCTCTGACCACCATACTATCTGACACTCTAAAGCTACTATGGATGTATTGCAACAGCTTATCTGTTCCCTTAAAGCTTGGGGATTTATGGACTGCAAAGTCTACTTGTAAAACCTGCAGTAGTTTGAGTGTGAATTCTTAACAATAAATTTTGCTTTCAACACTGTAGGATTTTCCTGCTACTGATTTGTCACATCCTGGACACCTTTGGTGAAATGGAGTCCCATAATACCTCTCCAGAAGTAGGGAGATAACAAATATGCAATACCTGACTAGCAAGAGTCATAATATCACACAACTCCTCTCTAAAGATTACCACCTGCTCTAGGAAGATGCTGGATTCTCCCAACCATGGGCCTTTCAAGGGCAAAGGCTCAGTAGAACTAAAATAACATCAACTGGCACAGAAGAGAAATAGGCAGCTTAGCTAATGGGATTCTTAGTTCCTGGCACCTGATTTTTCTGAGTTTACTCAGACATTTATTTACAAGTCTAGCAGTGGTTTCCTCTGAGTGGGACAACTGAGGCCATCGTTCCTCTTAGACACCCTCAGTAAATAAGCATCATTGTATTGACTTCAGGACCTTTTTTAACTAATCAGGGTGTTAGGTGTTCTGGTGTCATCATGGAAAATGAGGAGGTAAAGCAGAGTTTATTAGGAAGCAGATGTTGTCCAAGGGTGACAGCAAAGTACCAGAGGAAAGAAACAGAAGCCAAGTTTCTGTAGAAGTATTTCTTATGTAGTTATTACAACAAGTGAATATTGAACTTTCATGAACATTTGAACTGAAAGTGCTGAAGGTGCTTATGAAGTAAGCACTCCAGCTAGAAAATGGGTTTAAACATGGATTCTTTACGCAAAAGAGCTAATCAACTCTGTTTGCACATGGAAGAGAGAGATGACTAGAGCATGGTGGTCAGCAACACATAATCTGCCCTGCCACAGGGGTACCATCCACCTCTACAAACTGAAGTTTTGCCTTTGGAAAAAAAAAAATAAAATAGGATGTCACACAACCAAATGATAAGGCACGGGCAGGTAGTAGCAGTGGAAGATATTTCTCTCTTCCTAAAGTGATTAATGAGAAACCAGTTAATCTGGATGCAGGTGTGGCTGAAAGGAGCACGGCTTCTGGTGCATCTGCTTCTGTCCTCCTTTCTCCACTCTGCCTCATCAACAGGAGGTTAAAGGTGCTTTCCACAGCTCTTCTCCACAGTGCTAAAACAGAGGGGTGTGAACTGCCTTTTTCCAGGTTAAAGGCAAGAAAAGGGAACAGAGCTGAGCAAGAGAGAAGGATAGCATAATAAAACAAGTAAAGCGGGGAGAGAGATGTTTCATTAGCCAGGGTGCCAGCTTTGAACTGTAGTCTTTAAACAAGGCAAATTCCAGGCTTGGTCATCTTCTGTCGTTACCTCAGAGCAGGAGCCATGCAGGCCCCTGCATGTGTTCATATGCATATGGCAGAGCAGCATGGGAAGCCTTTAATAATTAAGTTCAAGTACATTCCTGTTTATCCCTGAATACTCTACCTGAACACATTTTTGCAAAGCTGCTGAATCCTCACCTGCATCTTTTGCTGCCCTGACGCCATGGCAGACCCCAGTGTCTCTGGGCTGGCTCCTCCTCTTGCTGAGCCCACTGGCTCTCCCCTGCCTTCTCCTCCTCCTCCATGTCAGATTTCCACCTTCACTGAGCTATGGCATTTTTCTTCCCATTTTAAGTCATCTCAGTCACAACTGCTGCCACCACAGCCAAGTGCACATTATTATTAATGTATTATTAAATTTTATCTCACATTTAGAGCCTTGTTGATGGTGCTCACTTATAGACACTGTGCTGATAAGCACTATAGGAATGGCTATAAATAATGAATACTATCCCTCTCATGTCTCTTCCAGTCTCCCAACCGAGTAGGTATTCACTGCAAGGCAAATACAGATCAACTCCACTTTATTTTTACTGATTAAAAATATCATCAGGGTGGGTAGTTGCCACAAGGCAGGCAAAAGACTGCAGCTACTGTGGAAGGCAGCCCAAGATATTTGAGCAGCTTCTGTTCCCACCAGGGTACCTTTCTCTAAAAGCAAAGCATTGACTAATTTCCCT
>NW_010286887.1:14435-21037 GCF_000700745.2 Antrostomus carolinensis
GGTCCAAACTCTCCTAGTGTTTGATCTTTACAGCTCAATTGTAGAATGCAATTTTTAATTGGAGAATGTATCATCTGCAGCATTTGTCTGCCATTCAGCAACGTTCAGACATCTACTTGTTCACAATCAGAGCCCAAAAGAGCAGAGCATCAGTGCCATCTCAACTACAGCCTGTCCTACCTCATTAGTGTTTGCTATTCATTTTTCTCTTTCTTCCCTTCCTCTGTAGCTTCTGCAAATTAAGTCTTTGAACACTCTTAACACTCCTGTGCATCTACAGTTCTTGATCACTTAGCCATTGAAAGATGTAGGGGATCTTTGCTATTACTTGAGTATCTATAGGAGCTTAGAGTGGGGAAAAAAAAATGGAAAAGAAAAAGCTTCAGGATATATTGAGAGGTTTTAAAAAAGGTGATGCAAACCCTTTGGTCTCAGAGATACAGAGATGAAAATCTAGATTAATGCTCTGGAACAAGATACCTTAATCTCTCATAGCTTTGCAATAGATAAAATTGCACCATGTAGTTCAAATCTCAAAGGGAATTCTGGAATCAGACTAGATACCAAAATCAGGCTGTACTCTAAGTATCACTAAAGTTAGGAATGTTTGGAGTTACTGATCAAATTTGGCTCATCAGGCAGGTTTTCAGCTGGCAGTCCAGATACTAAATGTCAGATGCCAGACCTAAAGCTGAAATGGGCAGAAAATGTCTTTATAACTTGCAAAAATATCTGAGCTAACATATTTTTTGTTCAAATTAAGTTAAAATATCAAAAGTAAAGTTATTTTCATAAGTAAATGTCCAGAAAAAAAAAAAAATCTGTTACAGCATTTTCTTCTGTTAATGCTGTAATGTTTAATTTTTATTTTGACTTGTTTTTCAGTTGTGTATAATTAGCCTATATTTAACAATAAAATGTTCTTTAAGCAAGGAAATGTGGGGGGGGGAGTTTAATGCTGAAAAGCATCCCAAGGTATTCTCAAATGAACAAATATATTGGGGAAAAAAAACCTTTTTCATTTAGAAGAAAGTACTAATTTAGTACACCCTTGGCTTTTGTGTTTCAGAAACACAATTCTGTGAAGAAATTCTTATCTGCTCCATCTCAGATAGAAGCTCTGAAAACCAATCATCTCCCCTGATATTAAGACTAAAGTTACCTTTGACTTCATCAGGGCAGGACCAGACCTTATCACAGACTCCTTTAGTCTTACTGCATGAAGTCTGAAGGAATCCAAAATTACCATGGAAAAAACTCCTTAGATTTCCTATGCTTGACACCTTCTGACTTCACTCCAACCTAGACGCATGTTTGCCAAGCATTTGACCTAGGCTCCCAAAAGTTTTTCACTTAATACCTTTGCTTGAGTTGCTTCAAACCTTGTTATAGACTTGCTTAAAGCTCAGCTTCCCCATTCCTGTGCTCTATTCTGAAAGATGAGCTGAATTTTACAACATTCTCATAATGAATGGATCTATCTCAGCAACCATACTTTGTGCTTACATGGCTATCTTGCAACACACAAAGAAAACGTCCCACGCTGATAGGTTTAATCACCAGGGTACATTACATCACCACGAAGGGTGTACCCTTCAGTAAAGAAGTGTTTTTGATCTAACATGGTTACGCAACTTCTGGTTGACTTAAAGTAGAAGAAAAATTAGTTTCTGCCTGCCTGCAGAAAACTCCTTGGATGCACCCTCAGGAATATATAATGAAAACCACAGAGAAATTTGATAATGGACCAAGGCATTCAAGCTTATTTAGCACATATGTTCACCCTGATGTCATTTACATCTTCTGTCATTACTTATGTACCATATAAATTTCTATTATTAAATGTTTTTATTTGAGGTTGCTTACATGTGTGGACCCTCAGTACCAAACCTGATTTTTAGGGGCACTAAGCACCTACATTCTCCATTAGTTTCTATTTTGCCAGGATCTCTCACCAACAGAGAGAGCTTTGAGAGTGAAAAAAACCTCAAGCAGACAGGGAACAGTTATCACTTAGCACTCCCAAATCTGATTCAGGGTTACTATCAGCTGCCCTAGAGTTCCTCCAACAACACAAAGTACTAACTTATCAGACAGAAGGAAAAAACAAAGTAGTAGCAGCTGGGCTCAGTTAAATAACACTGTCAAGACCCATCTCCTAACGTCTACGTAGCAATCAGTCCACTCCAATATTTACTTTGCTATCTGCTCATCACAACAAACAATAATTAGATTACCATAGGTCAGGTTTTTTTTAGAGAGGTCACACAACGGTATAAGATGCTGTCTTGACAAGACAATCCCAGCATTTTCCTTTCAGGTTAGAAGCATTCTCCACTGCAGCTTTACCGGAAGTTTCACCATCTATAATTACAATACACTCATTACACCACATACAAACCAGGGCTCACAACACAGGGCCATAAATTACAAGAATGAAGGCATAAAATATCAACAGTCTTACACGCACAACTCAGTGCATAAAGGAGACATGGCAAATGTATTTTTCAACCCAAAAGGGGAACAGCAAGCTTCTCAAAAGGTCCAATAACCCTCCCCAGCCACCTCTTCTTTATCAGAGCTTTCCCCACACCTACATGGTGTTTCTCAGGATGAAAAAGGATTAAGTTTTCACCAGCTCACACAGTCAGAAGGCCTCAGAAATCATATCATACGCTGTAAATGGTGATGCTCCCAGTGCTGTACTTTTGGGAGGCAAGCTTGCCCGAGATAAATGTTGCTTGGAACACAAGCTGTTTCTCCTATCAAGGAAAAATTTTGTATCCTGAGGATTCCCTCATAAATTAGCCAAGCCCCACCGCTACACCCACTGCTTCCCTACAGCAACACAAAGAATATGGTAACACTCATTAGAGCACACCACCAGGGAAAAGTCTAATTGCTGGATTTACATTTTGTAGGCAACGTGTATTTATACTAATAATTCTATTTTGTGCTGCTTTACTAGTCAGAGAAGAAAAGAGTATATTGTATTAAGCTCCAGCCCCCAAGCACTGAAATAACACTAACAGATCTAGAGAGACGGGCTTTCATATAATTGGCATCTACCCACAGAATGCAGTTGATGATGAAGCACATTTCCAGAAGTTCACAAGAAGGGCATGTGATTCCCTGAGGATTTTCAACCTTTAATATTCGCCTATCTTTGGGAGCATCTACTCATCTCATCATTACAGCAGTGCTAGTCACTTCACTGATTGAAGTGGGATTGCAGAAATCAGCACTTTAACCTTGCCTATTTGGATCTTAAGCATTATTGCCCTCAGTGGTCACCTCCATGCTCTCAGATCCTACAGAATAAAATGTCCTATCCATTGTTTATTGTAAAAATAAATTTAAGAAGGAATAAAAAGTTGCAAAATTATGCATCCAGATAGAAACAGTACTAGGATCTGAGACATCCAAATATTTCTTTTGAAGTGAGATATATTTATTTTTCATTTTACAATGTCCTCCATGCTTGGAAGACACAAAAAAAAAAAATTTCCTTCTTCACAGTATTCCAGCATCTCTGCTTCCAGCTCCAGCTGAAGTGAGGACGTGCTAAATTGTTGGCAAACTTGGCTTCTTTTTTCTTGTAATGAGTTCATCAAAACATTTTGCAACCTACAAAAGTGCTCAGATTTGATTCAAGATTTCCAAAGACTTTTATTTTACCTGAATAAATTCACCCAGTCTTAATATTTTTTTTCTCTTTAATACTATAAAAGTGGCAGTTCTAGATTGACCAGACTGATGAAGAATAAGACAAAACTTAAAACCAGTATGAGTTTTTCTAAAGATCAAAGTTGTCAGATGCAGGAGTTTGGCTTGGGATTGTCTTGACAACTGCTAATAAAAAAAAGTTAAAAGTAAAGAAAGAAAGAAATACTTGTCTTACTCATAATAGCTTCACATAAACTTAAATGTACATAAAACATAATTAAAGGCTTCTTCTAAAAGGAGCTGGAAGCCATGGTGTTATTTCTCCCTTCATACATTTTTTATCTGATTGAGCAATCTCAGAAAAACTACTTTACACAACTTTTTAAGGCATGGTTGCTTCACTTTATCTCACATAGTTATTTTACCAGAGCACTGCACATCCTGCTTCTGGCCTCTTTACCTGGAAACACGTTCCCACAATTTAACACTGTGCTATTAATACTTTTCTGTTTGATGTTCTCCTCATCTTCATTTTACATAGTGTTTCCGAACATCATAAAGAATCTATTTGCGTAGTTCTAATTGCAATTTGACCCATTCCCCTTTCAAACCTTCTCAGCTTCTACATGGGACAACTTGTAAATGAAAAAGAAAAAAGGCGTTGAGCTTCCCACACAATGCAGTAGAGGTGGAAGATGGGCCCTCCAGTCTGTTGGAGACTCTGGGACTTTTCATGAGCAGGACATCAGCCTTAACTACACTTCCAGCTCACCCTGAGCTGCCCAGCCACGAGCCTTCTGAAAGTAGGCTTTTTTTTTCTGAAAAAAAATGACAGAGTTGTGGATTCCATGTTGAGCCATGGATGCACAATAGCACAACTACCAGTGAAATAGGTGTGTACACCTGAGGGGTTCAGGAAACAAGGCTACATGAACTGCAGGCAGCATCATAGGAAAAACCCACTGCCGAGTAAATGCTGTTTGCTGTCAGATGCTACATGACCTTTTCACTACGTACAAAATGGGAAG
Source organism: Antrostomus carolinensis (assembly GCF_000700745.2). NCBI lineage: Eukaryota > Metazoa > Chordata > Aves > Caprimulgiformes > Caprimulgidae > Antrostomus > Antrostomus carolinensis. The sequence goes on from NW_010286887.1 coordinate 19,130, forward strand.
ACTGTGGAGCACGTACTTATTAGGTGTATGACTCCAAAAACAGCATTTGGAAAAAGAAAATCCTTCATTACAGTGTAATAGGAAATATGCTGGAACATAAGAAAGCCAAGAATAACTCATTTTCTAAAAGTCCTTATCTTTCCTTTTTTTGTTACTCATTGAAATACTCTTTAAAGCAGTCACTCTGGTCTAGAGAAAAGAAAGGGAGAGCAAAAAAGTTCAATCTTTTTTTCCAACTTCTGCTGGAATGATGACTGCTAACAGCATCTCCCCTGGTGCTGTGCTCCCTTGCCACGTAGTATGCATGTGGTTGTCAGAGGCAATGACGCACCATAAAACAAGTCCAGCAACTGAAACAGACACCATAGATATTTTTGCTGATACTGTTTGGGATGGGCTGGGGTGGGGGTGGAAGTCTTACACCCTTACTTGATTTTGGGGCAGATTTAATTATTTCTTCATTTGTAAAATAACTGGTTTCCCAGAGACTCTCCAATGTTAGTTATCTCATGCACCCTGCATCTAACAGGGATTACTATTTGGTGTTTTAAAGGAGGAAAATATCAGTAGTTCACTGTAGGCTGTTGTACACAGCATGAGAAGACTAGTGACATTCTTACTTGACCTCCTGAAGTGTGCAAAAGGCCTGCATGCAACCAGTAGCCCACATCCACCCTTAATCCAACCCCGCCAGTGCCACAAACCATTTGCAGGGCAGTGACAAGACCTCACTCCTAGAAAGTCATAGGAAGGTAGAGACTACCATGCTGTATTAAATGCTTCCTAATTGAGTTTATAACTCCTAACAGTACCCCACATACAAGGAGGTCTCATTCCACAGTCACGGGCTCATACCATGGCCCCTGCCCAAGACATGATCCCAGATGAAGACCCATGGCTGCAACGTAACCCAGTGCCTGACATGTTTTCATGTCATGAAGAATGGAGGTCTTATGCATTAAGACAATAGTTTGAGAGCTCTGCCCAAGTTTTGGGCTTGCTATTGATGCCAGGCTTCAGGAATGGGACAGACCTGACATAGTCAGCAGCTGACATATGTCTTGAAGAAGTGATTGTGCTTATACAAGCATGTGCAGTTACAAATCCTGACCTAGTTCCCCTGGCTGGCCACCTGCTTAACGAGGAAGGCAGCCTACTGCTCTCAGAATTAGTTGATACCAGAGGGTCCCACACTGGTTTTCATATTTCAAAATTTAAATGAATTATTTTTATTAACAAGAAGAAATTGGTAGAGGAAATAAAAACACAACTCCTTTCCAAAAGTTTCCCAACCATCATCTCTTATTCTGTTAAAAATAATTAAGACCGGGTGGCTCATCAGTAAAAAGACCTCATTTGTGTTTGTCCATAAGGAGCTCTGAATAACTAGTCAGTATAAATACTGCATAAAAAATAAAAGTAACAAAAGGAGGGGTTTTTTTCTTCGTTTGTTATTTTTGGGAAGAAAAACGAGCCATCTGTGTTCCAAATGTGTTGCTTTTCAATGATCCACAAGCTGTTTCTATAGTTTTAAATTATTTGACTTTGCTCTTCTTTCAAATCCTTGCCTTGACCATATTAAAATACAGTGCCTCATCCTGCTGAGTGCTGTGTTATTTGTCTGGCTGCTCTGCTAGATAAGCATTGTAGAGGTCTGGAAATGATAACCTACTCAAGAGGGCAGTTTAGTTTTCACTGCGATAGCGCAGGAAGGAAGAAAGCAAGAAAAAGTTCACAATGCTTTGGTTAAGATTTTACCTGAAGAGCAATTTTATATATTTTTGGTGACAGGGAAATTGTTTTATGTCCTGTCTGCAGCCATCATGAATACAGTTTCTCATCTTTCCTGAGCTAGCTCTAAAATGCCTAGAAATTAGGCATTTAAGTGCTTAAAATGGGAAAAAAAAA
>NW_010286888.1:0-23047 GCF_000700745.2 Antrostomus carolinensis
ACCATTCTATGATTCTATGATTCTATACCTGAGCCCACTCTTCTGCTTCAAGTGGCAAACAACTGCAGCACAACTGATATCTTCCTGTGACTAAAGCCTGAAAACCACCATTTTGTGATGAAACCCTCAACGTTAAAGCCCTAGCAGCACAGCTGAATGCCAGTAGGCCTACTTGCTTTTGGTGGATGGTGAACAGCTGCCAGCAGCGTGCAATCTGAACATCCGTTTCCAGTGTGCCACTGCCTCACAGCCCTGAATTACCACTCCTGTGCTCTCATCCAATGTGTTGATGGTGTACTGGTGGGAGAGTTATTAGTAGGTCCTAAATTGGGCTAAAAATGAAGATGCTTGCTCATGCCGAGGGAGCAGTAATCGCTGAGCGGCAAGGAGGGCACTGTGAGCGAGTGTGGATTGAAAGAGAAAGAGGCAATGAGTATATCATGGGTTGCTTTTCAATAAAGCAAATGATTTATGTTCTCTGAATTTATATGTGGCACATACTTCACAGCTGGGGGACTGTGATCAGATAAGAGGAGGAAGAATAGCACTGGACTTAATGCATATGAGCAAAACCGGGCAATGTGATTCTCGTAAATGGCTTTGACCACCCAGCTCACTGATGAGGACCTTCGGGAGGGCTACTCAAAGCTGTAGCCTCCAAGATAGATGCTCATTCCAGTGTAGAGGAAAGGAGAATGCCAAGGCTGGGGAAATTTTCGTCCTCAATCACTAGGGACAGGCAGCGCAGCGTGCGTGTTGTTCATACGGCAGAACTCTGGCATTTTGCCACTCCCAGTGGTCACATCTATCCCTGAGAGGCCCTGACAACTTGTGGGCTCCCTCCTGCTGTGGCCCCAATGCCTGGGCATACAGGCTCCTTGTAGAGAGCCTGGGGACAATTAGATGCCTCTGGGAGATGGCCTTGAAAGCAAATGAGCTGAGGCTCAGAGGAACAGAGCTGAGTGCCTGGGCCCAAGTAGCTGAGCACTACATGAGCAGGACATCTGCACTCCCACCCTAGATATTTTTCATGCTCTGTGCTTTGAACATGGTCCCATAGCCACTGACCAATACTAGATCTATCAGCATTTCTCTGGAGATGCCTTAACAGCCACTCTGTGCCTGACAGCAGGGAGTGCTGAACTTACTTAGCACTTACATGCAGGACACAAGCACTAGATCTATCCACCACACCCTGAAGTGCTGGAGATACACTACACAGCTTCCATGGAGTTCGTGCAGAAGGAAAGACAAAACATAACCATGATTTCAGCCCATAACACAAGGAGCTTTTGTGCTGATCTATCTTATGACTATACAGTCAAAATGAAGTAGCAACTACTGGCTGTCAGGACTGACAACCAGGCAGATGGAAGCTCTCAGGAAAACTTGAGCTGGCCAAGTCAACACTTCCAGGTGGGAAAAGAAAAGGGCCAAGTCCAGGGGAAAATCAAATGATAAATAATAACAAAAATAACTTGAATGGCAGCCCTTTAGAGTAGTGAAACCATGGGATGGGGAGTGGAGTTGCCACCAGCTGAAGCATAGGAGAGATGCACAGCATCTTGTTGCACCTACAATCATCAGATGGTGGTGCAGGGGTAGCCGGGATACAGAGCGGTGGTAAGGTGGCTTTTTCATCACCAGTGCTGAATGCATAGATTTAGGTGCTTGAAGATCAGGAACATCAACTTCTCTGGGCTAAATGCTCCATAGTTTCCTCAGCCCACAGTTTTGGAGAATTACTTGACTATTCTTCACTCCCTGTGCTCCCTCAAACATTACCTGCCATTGATTTTAACAACAATCAGATACCCAAATAATGAACTGATGCTGTCAGCAGTCAGTCAAGAAGAGTCTAACAGTGCAGGGGGAAATGAAGAGAGAGCTTCTGAGGCCCAGGTTAATTCCCTGATGCCCAAGTCAGCTTTCCCCTATTAATACATATTTATTGCATTATTTCCTAACACTGTTGCTTAAAAAGAAAATTTGCACCAATTTCTTGGTGATCTTTTAAATCATGAGACAGGTTATGCACTTATTTTTAATTTTATGCACTTTTTATGCACTTATTTTTAATTTTATATTTGCTTCGTATATATCGTATAGTTTGCAAATAACCGATATGTAAATCACACTTTAATTTTATATCGATATATATCCCTTTCATTTGCAGTCAGCTGAATCCATGACATAGCCAAATGCTTTGGTTACTGCATCATCTGCAACATTTCTATTGCTAGTATATCCTAGGCTTGAAGCCAGGTGGGTATATGCTTACATTGGTAGCAGCACAAACATGTACCAAAGAGTTATCTCTATACCAAGACTGTGTATGTTGAAAAGATTAAATTTCAGTCTTCTCATCCTGCAGACTTGGCTAAGAAAGCTCTACATTTAAAAGAAGTCAAAAACGCTGCTTGAAGAATTACTGAAATGTCAAGCAGCATATGAAAGGATTCTGTTTTCATGTCGTCTCCATGCCCCAACTCCTTTCATATCCCTCAGGATTATAATTTTTTAAATTCTATTAAAAAAAAAAAAAAAGCTCAGTCATCTCAAGTGTATAATTTAAATGCCAAGTTCCTGCCTGGATTCATATTTTCTAGCTCAGTTTTAAATCATTGAAAACAGATTGAATGGGGTGCCTTGTTTGGCAAGCATTGCTGTTCACCTACCAACAGAACTTCAGTGTGGTCCTCTTCTGCAGGCATTTACCCATTGGCTTGATGGGGACTACTCAGGAGAGGAAGGACCTTTCAGGCCTGCTGCGTATCCTTTTGTCTCATCCTGCTAATAAATCTCTCTGGAAAAGAAACATCAGCATTCTGGAACCTGATACTGTAGAAAATTCTGTGGTCCTTTGGACCTCGTAAGTGCCAATTCATGTTTTGCTTACAGAAGCAAAGCAAATGGCTTTTCCCCCTCAAATAACATAATAATTGCTTTCTCCTTCTTGTGCACAGGACATTAAACAGTTGGACTTGTTTGTCATACAAAATCAAATTAAAGCGAGCATGACAAGTTAGTGTGTTTCTTCTCTAAAGAATGAGAAAGAACTGAAGCTCACATTCCTGCCAGCACCACCCGGTTGTCTACCCTGGAAGGGCCAAATGCCATTTCCCAAGGTGAGAGCAGCTCACAGGTGCTCTCTGGTCCCAGGTGTGGACCTCTGCTAAGTGGAGCTCACCATGGCTGTGCGTTTCAAGGGTGGAGAAGTCCTCCACCAGCATTCCTACATCTCCCTGTTCCCATGTCTCTGTGCATCCTCCCACACCACACTCCCTGCAAGCTGGATCCACTTATAGTTTCCTGTTTGGAACTGGAAAGCAAATATTCCCCTTGGTCTGCTCCCAGCATAACCACTACCAGCTCCAAAAGTTCTAGTTAACTTCAGCTCTGTCCAAGCAGGATGTTCTTCCAAACATGCAGCTGCTGATCCAGGGGGCACAGCCATATCCAAACCTGCTGAAGAGGTAAAAAACCAAATGCCAGAGTTTCAGCTGCATCGATACAAGTAAGCATGGTTGCAATGCCACTAAAAGCCCAGGAGTTTTGAGCACCTCCACAGCAGACTCATAGTACCTGGCAGTACCTTGAAGAGCCATGGCTGGACCATGCTGGAAGTCCAGCAACATCCCAACTCTATGCCCTGGTTACATGGAGCTTCCTAAGTCATCTCCCAGCACTGTGTGTCCCTGCCCCATCCTTCTCCCAGAAAGATTTTTATGACTGCATTGTCCTGCCCCAGATGTAGGAAAAGAGAAAGGGTGGAGGAAAACAGTGGTGGTGAAGAACGGAGCAGATATTAATATCCTTGATGATGTCTGCATTTTATTTTCCTTTTTAATTTACAGCCTGGCACTTCAGCTGCAGTTGCTGTTTCCCTGATTGCACCTGGTTTGGGAGTTTAAAAAGAATATATTTTTTGCTGCTGTTGGGCTGTAGGTCAGACTAGCTTGCTCTAACATTTCTACTTGTTATGTATGTACATGTGAGTTTAATAAAGTTTGTTGTCTGTTCAAGCTCTGTTGTTGTCCACTCAATTGTAGGGAAGTTGGGAGCTGTCACTATGCCAGAAGTTTTCTTATTGAAGTCTAACAAAACAGTGAGCAATCTAGACAAACCAATAACATGGCACCCTGTGTCCCCAAACCAGCACGCACTAAGAGCTTCATTAAAATTGATCTTGAATTCAGCAAGTAAATCAACACTCACCCAAGACAGTACATTAAATTAATCAGGCACAAAATACCCCATACAGATCAGCAGGCCAAAAGTTTTTTAAAAAATAAGCACAACAGAAACTTTCAGTTCTTGGTAGATATCAAAGTACCACAATGTTTCACCACAAAGCAGCGCATATAATTAGCAATCAATTACTCATTAAAATTGCCCCATGAAGCAAGCATGTGAGCACATACAACGTCTCTAATTCCCTTTGGCTCATTGGGCTCTGGCCTTATTTCATTATAAAAGCACTTCTGGGGTGTGTGAAAAGGCAAAAGAGCCCATTCAGGCCCCGGGCCCACTTCCTTGGCTGGCAGGCTGCAGTGGGTACAGCAGATCATGATGGGGAGAGTTGGCTTCCTCATGCTCCTGGGGGATGAGCCCTCTCACCATTGGCAAAAACACCTTTTCTGCACAAACCCCAGACATTCTGGGTGCAGCTCCAGATGTCATGTCAGAAAGAGAGAGGGTGGCAAGGTCCTCCCGAGACTGTCCCAAGCTACCAGGGCCCATGTCACTGGAATACATCCCAACTTCTCCTCGTCTGTAGGTGCCTGATCTCCCAGACATTAGTGCAATCCATGTCACCGTGCAGGAGCATGGCCACGTTGCCCAGGAAATCCTCCCTGACAAGGAAGCAATACCTGTTGTGATTAATGTATCTGCAAGGTATGCAAACCTTTGAAGGGCAAATGATGGCACCACAGCTCCATCCTCTGGCATGATTTCCAGTATGTCCCTGTCCCTGCCTACCTCTTCAATCAGCATCTGTCACGATCAGTCTAACACTTGATTTTCAAACATCAGACGGGGCATCCATATTTCTAATGTAAGATTTCCAGGACAGCCACACATTACATACCCTACTCCTGTGGTGCCAGGGGCCTTTCTCAGCAGAGGGCTCCTCTAGGTGTGGAGATGTCAGATGTAGACAGCAGCTTCCCGGAATCCCTGCAGACAGGAATTAGCTGAGGGAAACACATGTGTACTGTAAAACAGACATAGATAAAATCTCCTGATCACTAAAAATTAAAAAAAAAAAAAAATAAAAAGAGGAAAAAGAGATGAAGGTTTGCTAGGACCCCTGAAATGTGAGCCCCTATCCATGTGATGCTCAGTGACAGGAAGTCTGTGGGAAAAAAGCTACTCTCACTGTGCAGTGTGCTGCCCACAATTACAGTTTGCCATGAAGCCACATTGATACAGAGGTTTAGAAATGTCCTTGCCAAGCCCACATGGTCCTAGAGAGTTAAACCAGGAGTACCCAGGAGATAATGTTTCAGAAAGGATGAGCTTTAGCTCCAGGGGGAGATTTGGACGCTTGAGCAGATTTCTTGGTAAAGTGGACTGTAAGGTTTCATTTCTGAGAAATTACTACAAGCAAGGTATCAGTAACTGGGAATTAAGACTGTTGGCATCCTTCTTAGCATAACCTGCTGTCTTAAGAAGTGTTGCTGGTCCTTAGTGACCCACACCAGCTGAGCAATGGCAGCAGGGCTCTCCTCCTTCTGAGGGCTGAGCTTGTGGGTTCGGAGTCAGTGCAGACACCTCTGCAGAGTGCTGGGCTGGGCAGGTGAGCCCCAAGGTGCAAGAAAGCCTGCTCAGACCCAAGGGCTGGTAATACGCGCTGAAACACAGCTGCCCAGGGAGCATTCAGGAAAGGGAACTCAGCCAGCTGACTCATGGTCCTTTTTTATGCCACTGGCTTTCAGATAGACACCAAAAGAAAAAAAAAAATTCTTGGCATCTCATTTGCTAGCAGAACAGCCTAGAAATATTTATTATTAAATGGAGTGATTGAGACATTCAGTGTTTCCACTTTTCAAATGGTTTCTGTTTTTTTCTTCTTTTTTTCCTTGTGGTCTTTGTAAAAACACCAGAATAATAGCAATTTATTAAGAACTGGCATTCACTCAAAATAGTTTCCCTTAATGTGAATGCTCTTACTGACATTGTAAAATTTATTTACAGTTTCTCTTTTTTCTTCTGTTCATTGTTTGGATGTACCATAGGACACCAATAAAAAACCATTATTTATGCTAAACAGATGTACTGCGAAAAGCTAGATGCGACATGGATGATAACCAGCAGCTGGGCAAGCCCTAGCAGATAAGCTACCTTTGACCATGGATTTCCTTCACGCCCATAGTTGTTGCAGTTTTCTCTGTAGCTCACTTCAATTGCAAGTACACAGAGATGCTTACAATGGAAACCTAAGTCTCCATTACTTCCAAAGGTTGAAGAATGAAGTGTGAGCATCACCTACAAAGTGCTTTCTCAGCCTCCCCATGCCTCCGGATGCTTTTCCCATTTCGAAACAAAGAAACAAACAAGGACATTTTAAAACAAAACAACACAAACACAACGTGCTCATGGCAAGGTGCATTCAAACTGCATCCTGTGGTTCCTCAGGTGGACACAGGCCCATACTACAGTGTTAAGATCAAGAAAGAGACAAACTCACGAAACCATGCAGTGCCCGGGGCTGCCAGATGCCTGCTGCCTGTGCAGTCAGTGAAGAAGGATGCATGAGGCACGCTACAGGTGTGCTGTGCCGGGTTCACAATTTCTTCTCCCCTTTGACCACCTAGGGAGCCAGGGCCTGGAGAGTAGGTGGTCTGAATCATGCATCATTCTCTCAGCCAAAGACATCAAAGTAAGCAAGCAGGATACAGCTGGATACTCCTGCTTTCTCCTGAATATGAGCTGTGCCTGTGGCTCTCCCGCACAATTCATTCCATTGGTGTTGTTCAGTTTTCATCATATAAAGCATTCATTTAACTCAGAGGGGAAGAAAAAGTCAATTAAAAGAAGAAAAAAAAAAAAAAAAAAGAGCAACAATGAATTTTTAACATATTGTCCCAAACAGAAAGCTGGACCAGGTGCAGATCCATGATTAGGATCAAGTGATGGGAAGACATCCAAAGCATTCAGCTGAGCTGATTGCCGAGGCCTGGCTTTGAAGGCTGTATACAATGAAGCAACTCATTAATAGTTGGACTTTCACCTTCCTGGCAATAGATGAGTCATGTATTTGAGAAGGTCAGTGCCTTGGATTTTAAGAATGGAAGAGAAGATTGGGATCATTTACCCTGCAGTACACAGGCTGTACAATTTTTTTTTCAGCATTATGACTGCATGAGGCTAGTACCTCCATCTATCTAGTGCCTTAGTTGCTTTTGTATGTTTGGGCCAGGAAGGAACCACTGACCCAATTTACAACTAAGCGTGTCAACCTCAGTAACAAAGACAATTTGCTAAAAACTGGGTATTTGTTACTTTTCTTATTTTTCTCACTTTCTTCATCTGCAACCAAGATCTCCAGTTCATAAACGAGATTCCATTAGAACAATTTGATCAGTTGTTTACAGGATAGTCCATGTTTCTGCATTATGAATAAAGCCCCAGATCAGCAAAATGATTAACCTTTTGAGAAATGCTCTCAAAAGCACAAGTAGTCTCACTCTTTTTCATTGTGTCACTTGGTGTCACACTCAGAGTATCAGCTAAGAAAAAGCTCTTTACTGTATGAGGTAGTTTGAGCCCGATAGGGGAACAGAGCCACAAGGGCATTTTGGCTCCTATTTTCAAAGCAGAGGGAAGCAATGGTTTCATTGCCTGATAAGCCAGGGCAAGAGAACCACCTGGCTGCAAAGCTGGGCTTTCTGAAGAGCTTCACACTGTGTCAGATGTGGAAAGCAATGAGTACACAAGGTATTAGGGCTTTTAAGGGAGGTACTTGTAAAAACAAGAATTCTGGTGTGTGCTGATATGCCTGACACATGAGATGCACAAGAGGGGTTTGTTAGGAATACCAGAATAGCGTGAAAAGAGCCTGAAACTGAGAGCTATGGAACGTTTCTGCCTGCCAGCAAGTACCAGCCTGCCCTCCGAACAGAACTCGTTTCGAACATGTGTTAGCACACTGCTTGGACAGAAATGGTTGATAAATCTTATTGAGGCCAATTAAAGGCGGGGGGGGGGGGGAATAAAAAAGATAGGACCAACAGTTCTAGGTCCTTTCTCCTGCCAGGAAAGCAAGAAGCATCCAGATAAGCTTCCAAATAAATTTGATTTTCACATACCTCTTCCACCCACTCAGCGTGGGTGCACTGGAATGGTTTCACTAGCTTCTGATATTTCACTTGCAAGAAATGTCCCTGTAAAGGAAAGAAAGTGTACAGGTGACAGAGTTCCAGATATTCATAGCTTCATACTTTCTCCTTCAAAAAGCTTTGGACAGAGAAAATGCAGACCAGACTCCCAAGTTGTATCTTCTTTCCTGAGGTAGTTCTTTGGCCTTTTTTCTCAATACTAGGTTTGGAAGACATCTCTACCCCCTTGAGAGAGAAATTAAAACCATAGGCTCTCCCAGAATAACCACATTTATAAAAGCTTCCCTTCCCTAGAGCAGAAGAAGAGGGACTCAAAACCTCCAAGATTGTTTTAGAACTTCTATGGTGCTTAGCCAGAAATTTCAAAAGGAGTTCATGTGGCTATAAATCAGCTGAACTGGTCAATGTGCAGAGACAACTGACCAAAAGACTCACCCAATGTTAGATGATTCGCATTTCTGAGAAAGCCATGAAACAAAAGATTTTTCCTTAAAAAGCAATGGGTTCCTTAACTTTTCTTTGAGTCTTAACACACTGAATGAACTTTCATGATTACGTGGACCAACACAACCAAATTAATGAAGTATATCCAGACATTTCTTTCAGTGCTGGCAAAATGACAAGTACACGCCAGGTGACCAAAACCTCAACATCCTACACACTTAGTCATAAAAAAACTTGCACAAATATTCTTACAAACACTTCTGTCCTGCTGACAATGGCTAACATCTTTTTCTCTGGTATATCTCCTATTCACATAGATTTTTTTTATCAGGAAACTGTATATTTGTCTCCTTTCAAGTTGAGTTCCTTTTCTCAGGGCTACAGAGGCCATTTTTTTTGGAGGAGGTACTAATGATTCTGCCTGTCTCAACTTGTATTTTAAATGCAATTAACTTTTAGAGTGAGCAAAGCCCTTCTGAAAAATCAGAAGTCTTGAAGACATATTCACTCAAGACGAATACACAACAGGTGCTTTTTGGCATAGGGAATGTGAGCATCTTTTCCCATATGGTTTTAGGAATAAATTTAGATACCATCAGCAAGCTCTACGGACTTTCAAACACACTGAAGATTGCTATATTCTGACTGGATTCTTCACTACTTGAAGATATCCTGTGAATTGGGAAGAGGGGCCTCTCACATGGTTTTCCAAATGTTTTTTGCTGTCCTTAGCTGAAACAAAAGAGACAAGGTTAGTGCTTTGTGTTAACCTTGCCTCTTCTGCCCTGGGTTAGAGTTTTATTTGAAATTGGTTTTGAGGAAAATATCCTTATACTCCCATCTCCTTTGAGCAGGGTAGCAGACTCGAGTTTCCAGACAAAGTTCAGAAACAGATCACTTACAATACCAGTGGCCCGAAGACTAGAACAGTGCAGTGTTAACTAGGAGATACAGGTGTTGGTAAGTGTCCTGGGCAGATCTCCCTTAAAGAAGTAACTGCATTACCTAAGCAGTCAAAGACACCATCCTCAAAGCATCCACAACAGGATTTATCATAGCCACAGTGAGTGCTAAGATCTGGAGAGATCAGAAAGCTAAGTAAATGGAAACCCATAACATATAGATGTACTCCCCTTGTCCTCACAGCTCAACATCACATATCAGTGGTGTAACTCACAAATTCTAGTGACTGGAGATGTTAACAGAGTTTGCAAGGCACCCTCTGTCCTGTGGTCACATTGCAGAATAAATTGTGTGAACAGAGGATGCCCACTAAATTGGGCAGAGTTTAGGCCCACGCTATGTGAAACAAGACCATAAAGTGTGTGAATGTTACTCAGGGCTAATGACTGGCAAATTACATCATTTTGAGGTGCTCCTTCTTCTAGTAGATCCACACCTGGATCATCCTGGTTCATGGCAACTGAAATGTCTTCAAAGATGCTATTATTGGTGCTTCCTGGGTTATGTCTATCTAACAAGACAACCAGCTGAAGACCCCAGCCTATGAAAGCTGCATCCTCCGTTGGGTCTTCAAAGCCCATGTGAGCCAACATTCCAAACACAGCACTTTATATTTGACTTTCAGGTCATATAATGACATATCACCTTGGATTATGGGTAGATAAACTGATTAATTCATAGACTGACTGATAGAAGACTGATAACCTAAGGGCTTCATGCAGTGGTGATGCAGGACTTTGTAAGATAACTTGAATGCCTCTACCTGTTCAACCTCTGGTTACTATGCTTAGGGAGACAGCAATGCAAATGTATAGGTAAAGCAGCAAAGACTTTTACAGAGCCACAGAGCAAAAGCTGGAGCTTCACAGATCAGCTTCAGCAGAGCTATGTTGATTTATAAGACATGGCTCACATGTATCTGCTGCAATCTACTGTCCCAGAAAGAGATCGTATGAGGTGGTTGCTCAAGATAGCAGAGCACTGGGAGTCAGTGACCCAACGGGGCCCTTACAGTTTAATATTCCAAAATTCCTTGAAGTTTCTCACAGGACCTGGGGCAGAACCCTTAAACTTTGCAAAGAAGGTTCATGCTCAGGTGGTTGCTGGAATAGGTAGACACTTTGGAGAACTTTTGTTTTTAAATGTTGCCATCCACCATGAAGCTAACTAGTTTGTAAGAATCAACAAGTCAGAGCAAGCATCTCCCTCTCCATGAACAATGTGGTTAGCTCTGCATTATAAGGTTTCACCAGTGCTTTTTAACTACTAGGTGCTTTTCTAAATTGAAGACCAGGCACACTGGTCAGCAAAATGAAAAGACAGAGTCCCCAGCAGTATTCAGTTCGTAAGTACCTGCCAATTTGTTTTGCAATTGCACTGTTATTTAAAAATGACAGTGTTAAATTAAAAAAAGTTTCAGCTGGGTATGGAACTTTGCAACTCCACAATGGATCTGCCAGGGCGTTCTATCTGCCAGCCCATAAAACATTTCGCGATCAAGCGTGCCAACCGAAATTAACTGGATTTGAGGCAAGCTGCATTCACAGTTGAATGCTCTGCAGACACCCTGAGAAGGAACAGCACCAACATCCCCTTTACCTGTAAAGCATATTGGAAATAAATAAATAAACAAACAACAAAAAAGGAAAAATCCACTCAGTGTTCTCATGATCTTTTTTATGAGGTTGAGCAATATTTATTGGAAAGCTGTAAAACCGCAAGTACTTGGCATCTGCCCTCTTTGATCGCAGCATAGTTTAATGTAGGGCAGGGGCATCATTTAGCTGCTTTTAGCAAAGTTAAAATTGGCCCTTTGAATCATGACATTTTTCTCTAAAACCTGCCTGTACATGGATGTGCTGAGCCACCATTTTATATATAAATATCACAGAATGAATCACAGAATGGTAGGCATTGGAAGGGACCTCTGTAGATCATCTAGTCAAATCCCATGCTAAAGCAGGTTCACCTAGAGCAGGTTGCACAGGATTGTGTCCAGATGAGTTTTGAATACCTCCAGAGATATCCTGATGTTTTTTTCCTTGGCTTATCAATATTGAGGAGAGTCAATTGAAGACAATAGACCAACCATTGGCAAAAATGACTGAAAGGTCGTCAGCATACAACATGGCCACACATGCAGCCTTCAGCTTCCTTCTAACTTAGCTTGCAAAAACCACCACTTGCCATCCAGCTCACACACAGGTACCAAAGCCTGATTAACATCTTTTAAATAGATTGAGATCATCATATAAACAGAGCTTGTAAAATGCAGAGAATTATCATTATTTTATCAGATCAAATCCTGATATCATTGCTGTTTTCCATGGAGAGAAGAAAATTATCTTGGCTGCAACAGTGGTTTTGCCTCACTGAAAGCTGAACAAAAAGAGACCGAGAGAAGACTTTTCTGTCTTCTGATGATTTATTCTTAGGACAGACAATTCATCCTAATGAATTTCACCACAAAATAGCTTGGTTTCAGATTGGTCTATCTGCCACTTCAGTAGGCCACCTATAGCAGGTTGGCCAGTCTACACAGCTATAAAATGTGAGGCGGCCTGTTCCTTTGCACAAAGGAACGATTGTGTTAATGCACTGGACCAAGGGACAGATGATCACTTGATTTGCAGCTGCTTGGTGCTTCTACGCTTAAAAATTGTCTTGGGCCATGGATGAGCTCAGAGGTCAAGAGCTCTTCACACCTGGGTCTTCACTGACTCTTCCCAGCTTCCAGCAGGGCAAAGGGCATGATCAAAGTGCATTTCTGTTTCAGCTAGCATCAGGTCCAGAATGGCTCTATTCTCAAGAAAGTAATCTCATCTAAGAAATGACCTTCAACAAGGAATACCACTTCATCTAAGTAGGTTGCTTTGTCAGCAGTGCTAGGGTTTTAATGGAAATGTTTCCATTTCAAGACACACACTCCATACTTTGATGGTTGTGGTACTGCATTTGGCATGTGGAGTCCTAAATTCAAGTCACCCAGACTGAAACACAGTAAAGGTTTGGAATGGAAAATGTCAAATCTGCTTTGGGCAAGGCAGGAGCTTGAAACCATATTTCCTATGTGCCAAGCCAGTAACTCAGCCATCAGGCTTTGGGTCACACAGCCTGAAAACAACTGTGGGAGGAATCTTCCAGTCCAATTCTAATCACTGCAGCAGGAAGCAAACTGACTTTTGATTTCATACTTGACTCTACAACCTTGGTTTTTTAAGAGCTGTCCCAAGGCAAGCTTTGTCAGTTGAAGACCTGGGTCAGTTAAGTGCTTTTTCCTCTCCCATCCTGACATAGGTGGGGAGCTTTAGGGGGTATTCTTGTCTTACAACATGGTCACTGCATGACTTCTATTAGATAAACTTGGACTACCCAGGTGGAATCAAGGGGTTTTTGGTTTTGTTGTTAAAGCTGGATGCCGAACTCATTGCATTTCAGTAATCTGAAACTATTTCAATAGACTGGAAATTTATAATTTTTAAAATATTCAATAAACACAGGAATAATTCCAGTAATATAGAAACACCTGGTATTGAAAAAGTACAGCCATTAGAACTGGCAAAAATTACTTCTTATAGAGACAGGACTATGGTTTCCATGTTTGTGTTTTCTAGCAGAAAGTAGATCCTGCACAGCATGAACAGAAAATCATCACTGTGTCTGAGTGACTCATGTTTAAAAATGTTTCCATCCTAAGTCCCTTGGTCCTTGTGGCTGAAGAGTTAGTCAGTGACACACAAATTTATCACCTCCACCTGTATTGCAACAGTCCAGTGCATCTAATGTTGGAATAGGAGAGATGAGGAAAGTCACCCAGCTAATCTATTGCATGAGATGTCCAGGTACCAACAATTTTAGAGATGCAAACACTTCCACTGCATACAGATCTTGAGAAGAGAAGTCTAGCCACTTTTCATATACTTCTTTTTCACTGTTTATCATTGCATGCTTTTGTCTATACACATGCTCTTTTAAGGGCTGGACTGTAAAAGCATGAGATGATACTCACATTCAGGCATAGTTAGTGGCAACTGAGCATATTTGACACCACTGAAATCCTCTGTATGCGTCTCATTAACAAAGGCCTAAAATAAGTACAAGAAATTTAAGCAAAAGAATAAAAAGCTTAGCTCACTGCAAGCAATATCCATTTTTCATAGTAAACCCTGCTGATAAGAGCAAACATTTTTCTCTCCTGTAAGAGATTTTGCACAGCAGGATAAGCAGAAATATCCCTTTGCCATCTAAAAATGAACAGCATTGGGTGAGGTATTATAGTGCTTGCCATCCTCTGTGCTGTGTTAGAGTGGGAAAGAGGGAAAAATACTTTGCAAATAAGGGAGTGCCACTACTCAGTTATTTCCTACTTATCTGCCAGGCCAGCTAAACCCCCTAATACACAAATGAAACAAGAGACTATAAATGCTTCACAAGGCTAGCTGGCTAGTGAAAACTTAGTGCTGCTTCACTCAACCCCTTCTAGTGGGAGCAGCTGAAGCATCCCAACAGCCCCACAGGCATGTTCGGGGCAGTTTGACTCAGCCCACACTCAAAGACAGCAGAAGAAGGCCCCAGAACCACCTGATAGTCTCAGACAGCTCTAAGGCTGGGTTGGCCAATATGGTTCTACATCCACATTATCAAATAGTACAGTGGACTTGCTTTTCCTTCAGTAGTTGATCATCTTGATTTCAAAGGTCAGTTGCCTCCCCACACTCTCTGCCACATGTAGGCACACATACCATGTTGCCACCATGAGAAGATATCCACTGATACGCCTGAAATATCAGCAGGCAGCATAGATGAACAATCAAACAAAGTATTTCCTCTCCCACACGAGACAACTACTGTCAGAGTCAACTTCCCTGCCACCCATCTACTTCAGGTTGTCCCAGCTGTGCCTTTCACCCTGCATGTCCCTGTTGTCAGCTCTGTTCCTGCTTCTCTCTTGGTCCTTTGCAAAGAACACCTAGCAAATCCCTGTCGGGGCTGGAGACTTGCACAGGGCTGACTGGCAGCTGGCAAGGTCAAACTAGAAAGAATCAGCTGCAATGGAAAGAAACAACTAGTCCATTAGCAAAGGTTGGAATACCCTAAAAAACACAGTAAGATTTAAGGCTACCCCAAAGCTTGCAACATGCCTGGTCTGTTTTTACAATGAGCAGCTTTGAATGCCAAGAGAAAAATTGCACTAGAAATTGAAAGGGTGGCCAGTAGCCAAGTGCGAATACACAGACACTTAACACTTCTCCATTAACAGCAAGGGCAGCAAAACTATAAAACGGTTGTTGCTAGTTCAGTGGGTTTACAGCACAGAGAAAGCTGTTGCTTTGCTGTCAGAAAATGGCTATTGAACAAAGGAGGAAGATGGAGTGATGTGTGGGTATTCCTGAGCCCATAGCAGCACGGCTGTAAGGCACCGAGATGGAGCAGCACTGCACAGGGCTCAGGCTGTGCTAAGACATCCACCTTGCTCCCTCAGAGACCATCACCTCCTGGGCAAGGAGCAGGGGAGAGCAAACACAACAGTCCTGCACTGCAGGGAAGGCAAGGAAGGCAGCCAGTGGTCTGGGTGGGAAGTAAACCAAGGGAAGTCAGCTGCCTGGGACGCAGGAGAAACAGAAGAGGCGGAGGATGTCAACGCAGATGAGGTGCTGGTGAAGAGGAGAGGGGGTGGGAGGAAGGAAGGCTCAGCCCAGCAGCAGATCTCTGCAGCTGGCCAAGAAATGAATCCCAGCCATATAAGTATTGCATGGGGACAAGGAGCAGGAACCAGGGAAAAGTGTGGTCCCAAAAATACCTAGGGGGACATGCACAGGAGTAATTCCCATGAGGTAAACTAGGGTGTGCATCTCCAGCCAGTCCTCTGCTCTCTGATCAGGGCTTGCACACACACGCTGAGCCTTTCCCACAGCCGCACAGGTTAGATGGCCCCATCTCCACTGAGAGGCAGGGAAACCATCCCCGCTTATCACCGGGTAGGAAAGTGCACATGGGCAGTGCTTGAGGAATTGTTCCACACGTGAAGTATTTGATTTGTCTGTGTTTCTGTAGCTTGGGTTGAGTTACTTGTAGAAACTTTTGTAAAGCATAGCATCCTGGAGAAAAGAGACTGACTCTGGACTCTGGATTCTTCAGTTACAGTCAGACAGGTTGATTTTTTTATTTTTTTTTTTAAAGAAAAAACAACAGAACAGAAAAAGTCCTTGCAGTTTTCAGTGGCTTTTAAAGTCCCGGAAAAAAAGCAGGTAATCTGAGGAAGGAGAAGAAAGGTTATAAACCATTGAAAGCATAAAGCCAGGCAAACAGTGGATGAATATGAAGCCAGAGTGGGATTCATGTCAAGAAAGTAAGCTACAATTTCATTATTTGATTTTACAATAATTTGAGTTTATTTTAGTAGGCAGATGACCTCTCTACAATATTTGTCATATCCTTGCAATGTCCCACTTAGCTGCTGCTGCCAAAATCTAGCCAAGGTGGCTAAATATATAAATCAGCTCTTGACTTAATCACCAATTATTTGAAAATCTTTTGTACAAGAACTGTATGTGCAGAGACTGGGTAACTATATTTAAAATGGACTAGAATACTTCTAACCATTTTGTTGTGCTTCCAGGTTAAAAAATATTTTTTAAAAAAAGGAGAAAGAAAGAACAAAAAGGAGGGGGAATTAAAAACGAACATTAATCCAAACCCTTAGAGAGCAACATGTAACAGCTTGAGACAAGTAAAGCATGCAGCATTTGGCACTGAGTAGTGTGTTACAAAACAAGAAACGTACACTTGAACGCATTTCCAGATCTCCTAGCGAGCAAAAAATACCCACTGCCCAGTGAGGGTCAGCTGAAAGGATCCCAGGCTGGAAGAGCTTTCCTAGAGAAAGCTATTAGCCAACACCAGCTCTTTGAAAATGCAAGAAGTAACCCTGGGAGCAGACCCCACTTTCAACAGTGTAACAGCAGTGATACCTAAATGCTCACAGACCCTGTCGAAGGCAGAGCAGCAGAAAGCAAGTCCCCTTTCAGAAGTTACATGTGGATATTCCCCTGTGATCAATGTTTTCAGGTCCTGGAGTAAACAGAGTAATACCCTTTCACTTACTTATAGTTGTAATATTCCCTGCTGTTGTTTTTGATCCCAGCTAGCTGAGATTCAACTCTGCTGCTCATGGGCACTGTGAGTCTGTTCACAGCTCTTTCACCAAAGTGAGACAGACTCCCCAAAAACGTAAGCTATCACCCACCTGGGTCTGATAAGGAACAGCAATCTTTCTTAGCCCTGGGATTCAACTGGTCTGATTTACCATCCCTGACAGCAACACAGGGAAGTGGCCCACCTTAGCTTTTGAGTACAAGCCTAACTTAGAGGCAAAGCCCACATATTTCTGAGGCCTGACACGCGGTTTTGTACTTTTTGTAAGAAATAATGCTGGTATCCTTGGGTTCCATGTCAGAAAAATGAAACATTTGGGTCATCAGCAATAATATAACAATTTATGTGGTAGGAATAGACATCTTAATTATGGATGCAAAACCCCCACTGAGAAGTTGTGGGGAACAAAGCTTGTGCTGCTACATGACTGCATTGCTTCTTGTGTGAAATTTACAGATGTGGAAAATACATTTCTTGGACCACAAGAAACTGTTAGTACTGGGTTCCTTCAACAAAAAGAAACCTGAGAAGATCCATACATTTGCCATCGTGTTTAACATGGCTAATATAGTTACTAGATGTGATTTAAAGTCATGAGATTTTTCAAAGACTCTTCAGCTGCCATGACAGAATGAACTTAATGTTGGGTCAAACTGTGGGAGCAGAGGTGGAGACACTATACTGAAGGAGCTTGCTACATTGCCTCTAAGGAAATCACCTCAGAAATTAAATAGCAAGTCAGCCATTAGCTTTTGGTTGTAGTCCCACTGGCAATTACATAGCCAAGCAATAGTCAACACACGCCAGATTTATCCAGGAGGAGTATTTTTTCGCCCACATTGTTGGCATTGCAGGTTTGAAATCTATGGCAACCAGGGGTATTGGTACAGGAATATGAAGATCTACGGCCCACCAGAACAATTCTGAACATTTGCAGCCAGCTTCTAGGAGATTTACATGGCTCCTTTCTGGGATATTTGCTAGCCTCTCCCATCACATCATCTTAAGGGCACATGGGGAACAGGGCCTCTAAGAAATCTCTTGAGTTACCACCATTGCCAAAGAAATTCATCTGGCTCATAATGTACCTGGGTGCTGACTCCAAGAAACTCTCAGGAGAAAGCAGGAAGCCAACACAGGCCTCTGCCAGGAGAATACTTCTTGTAGTCTGCTCCAGCAGAAGCAGACTGAAGGCAGCTATTTCAGGCAGCCACATGCTCACAGCTTCACAGTTTCTTAGGCACTGCTCAGGACACATGGACTTGCCCACATGCATGGGCTGAGTAATGCATGAGCTACCCAAGAGTGTCCATAAGTATTAAGAATTCTTTTGGTTATTGCAAGCTACAGCTTATTGAGTTTCTTAAGATTATTGTGGCCTGCCAGGCTGAAAAGGTTGGATGCCACTGATAGACCTAAAAGAACACCAATCAAAAGGAGCAAGTGTGAAGCTCTGTAAGCTGGCAGCAAAGCTAAGCTGTCTGCTTGGTGACCATGCCAAGTCTGGGCAAACTGGCACCTCCTATCATGCAGCTGACTGTGGAGTCACAGTCTGGAGCTCCACATCTCAAAATGGGTTATAGCTTCAAAGTATGAGTTTAAAAGAAAAAAAAACAGCAGCATCTTTACTCCCAAGGGCTACCATAGGATCCCAAGGTCCTAGCTCTAAATTAAGGCACTGAGGGTCACAGTGAAACAAGTTCACCCATATGTGTCAGAGAGAGCTCAGGATCCAGCTTAGGTCTCAGTTGAGGTCACCTGGAGATGTTTCTCAGGCAGGTGACACAAGCAGCCTATGGAAGTGGCATAACATCAGACAAAAACAAGGGCAAAATTAAAGAGAGGTGGTAGAGACAAAGGGTGTATCTGCTCTGCAGATCACAAGTAGCTGTAGTGACGCCTGTAACCCAAAACAACAAGGCTTTGGGCTTGGCAGAACGAAGCTCAGGAAGAGCTAACTGTTGTTTCACTGTCACTTATTTGGCAGATTTACCATAGATTTACCATCACCCTATGTCTCACAGCTAGGACAATTATGTTTTTCTTCAGTGCTCTCCATTTCAAGCTTTTAGATAGCCTCAAATGAGCTGTCAGAAACAAGATCCCCTCACTATGCTGTTGAAGCTAGTGAAGTATCCATCAAGCAGCTGCATCCTGGGCTGCACCAAGGGAAGCTTGGCCAGCAGGTCAAGGGAGGTGATTCTTGCCCTCTACTCTGCTCTCATGAGACCCCACCTGAAGTACTGCGTCCAGTTCTGGGGCCCCCAACATAAGAAGGACATGGACTTACTGGATTGAGTCCAGAGGAGGCCACGAGGCTGATCCAAGGGCTGGAGCATATCTTCTAAGAAGACAGGCTGAGAGAGTTGGGGCTTTTCAGCATGGAAAAGAGAAGGTTCCAGGGAGACCTTATAGTGACCTTCCAGTACCTGAAGGGGCTACAGGAAGGCTGGGGAGGGACATTTTACAAGGGCAGGTAGTGACAGAACAAGGGGAAATGGCTTTAAACTGGAAGAGGGTAGATTTGTATTAGACATTAGGAAGAAATTCTTTCCTGTGAGGGTGGTCAGACACTGGCACAGGTTGCCCAGAGAAGCTGTGGATGCCCCCTCCCTGGAAGTGTTCAAGGCCAGGTTGGATGAGGCTTTGAGCAGCCTGGTCTAGGCAGCCTGGTCTAGTGGAAGGTGTCCCTGATCATGGCAGGGGGGGTTGGAACTAGATGATCTTTAAGGTCCCTTCCAACCCTGACCATTCTATGATTCTGTGAAGTCAGGAGCAAACAGAGAAACTGACAACTTGAGAGAGGTAAAGACATATTGCAAAAAATACACCTATCAACAGCTGAGAGGGTAGATCTGTGCTCATAAACCCTCCAAAAGGTGCTTATCCCTTTTCTAACATTCACATTTAACTAGAAACATTAAGGAAATAAATTTATATGCTCACCAATCAGTAAAAACTGTTATGAAAGAATGAGAGAAGGATTATGTGAGATACGGATACATTTTCTCAGCTGTGTTCATGGTAGTGTATCAAAGGAGTTACTCAATGAATTTGCCATGCCAATAATTCTTCCTTCATTGTGAGAGACTGGGGGAACTACAGTGCTAGAGGAAAGCAAAATACCAATTTTCAATAAAAGAGGAAGTTGTATTATTATACTGGGCTGCCTAATCTTGTCTCCTCCTAAGTACACACATTGTGCTTTTCACAATGGGCCCTGATCGTGGTGGGGCTTTTAGATGCTTTAATAATAATAACAACAAAAATTGAGTAGCAATTAACAAGGAATTCAATGGTCCCAGAAATTACCCCCTCATAAGTCTGACTACTGTATCTAGTAGTAATGGAACAAATATTAAGATAAATAAATTACTGAACATCTGGAAAATAACAGTCTATTGAACAATAAGCAGCACCATAAGTCTGGTCAAAAAAGATATGGTTGCCTTTTGTGACACAATTTTAGAAGTGACTGCAGTATGCTCAAAGCCATACATGCATTACAGCTACATGAGCCTCTCAGTAAAACATTAATTTCAATGACAAATAAAATATTTTATTTTTTTAAAAAAGGGTATTAGACCATGTGTTCTTTTATAAAGTATTTCATTCTGTGCCATTTACATCTTTCCTTCACTGTCCTTGTGATATCATATGAGATTTCCCAGAAATACATTGCTCTGTGTTGATATTTTCATTGCCTGGAGCTGAGGTTTGGGAGGGAGGAAGGGAGCGAGGGAGTTAGTTATTCTTGCACCCTATAAATTCAAACAGCTTCTGAATTTTTGCATAATACTTAACACTTTTTAATCATGACCTGGAAGGAGACATTCACGAAAGAGGAGTTTGAACATGTATTACCTTACCTCCCACTTATATTGTTTTCCTCAAATTACCAGCAATACATCCATCCAGAGCTAGCCCCCAGCACAGCAAAACACACAAGTATATGTTCTGCTATTGGCACAGCCAGCAGTCACTGAACTTAAGTAAATGAAGTTATTCTTGGAGGCCTTTTTATATCATCAGGTTGCATTAGCTACTGAGAACTCTTTCCTCTACACAAGGATGCAAAAGAAGGTCCTAAGACATCTATCACCCTCAAGATCAAGGAAATTCTGCTACAGATTTTGCAAGTAATCACCAAGAGGAATTAGCACAAGTTCCTACTTCTTGCAGCATTTAAAAATAGGTGAGACAAAACTCTAGTAATTGCACTGTAAAGAACAACCCATCCTCACACAGACCTGGAATGGGCATCCTCAAAGATCTGGGCAGTGTGTGAGCAGTACAGACCTATCCCTTGTGACACGGACTTGAGGAAGAAAACTTTCCACAAAAGGCTACACCTAACCCCAGTGTCTTCTCTCCCTGCAGGGAAAATGTGGTATGTGGATCCCACTGTGATAATTTTTTTTTTTAAAGGAAAAAAAAGAAAAAAGAAGCTGTATCTGTCTTCCCTCTATTTATTAATAATTTGATTTATGGGAGTTTCTAAAAATAAAGAAAGTACCAAAACATATGACTGACCAGTGCCCTATGGCTTTCTTCCTCATGTGGAAACTTGAAAGCGTTTCTTTAATTATTTTGTATTATGTGAAATTCATATGACTATTGGCACAAACTTAAACAGTTCTCAGCTGGGATATTTACTTCAGGATAGTTACTTGCTTTTTTATCAAACTGAAATGAGTAAAGTGGTGAAAAACAAAAAAAGGAGGTCATTTGGTAGTGATATAGGAAATAAAATATATTCTCTGTAAACTTAAAGAGATAATGTCCAGATGGTTAGGAATGTTAGGCTGCTTTGGCAGTTGATGGAAATAAAGAGGAATTTTTCTTAATTCCTTATGACTTTGCAGTGTCTCATCCTCTGGGACTCCAAGCAAGAATGGTAGCATATTCCTGACAGTTAACTAGCAGGTCATAATAATATCCCCAGATTACTTCAAATCAATCTGAAATAGTAACTCTTTCCTTTATTTAGTTATAGGCCAACTGAGATGTTTAATTTCATCAAAAGGGAAACAAGTCGATTTTCTTTTAAATAAAATTCAGGCACCCTCTGAACTGTTTGTTGCTATGAATTTCAAAACCAGGAATATTTTACTTCAGGACAGTCAAAGTGAAATGTTCCTTTTTTTTCTTCCTTTTTTTTTTTTTTTTTTTTCCTATTTGGGGTTTGTTTGTGTTTTGGCTAAAGGGTGAATTTGACATGACACTTCATGAAGGATGTGGGAATGCTAAACAGAAGTAAAAAGAGGGCCTGAGAATGATCCAGTGGTTGGCAAATAGCTCTTGCAATGGCAGGCTTCAGGACCTTGAGCTATTCAGCTCATAGGAAGGGAAGATTGATAGGCAATAGAAAATAACCCAGTCTTTCAATCCTTGTTGCCGAAGAGACAGAAGGATCCAGCAGCTAGAAAGGGAGTGGTTCAGGAAGAACCAAGACATACAGCAGATCTTGGGGAGTCCCAGCACTCTGGGAGCCCCAGGCAGGCGTAACTAAACAGCCCAAGCTGGATCTTGGCCAGCAGCAGCTTGAGTCTCTCAGTCTCCAACTAAGGTAGCTCCTGCCTGCCCACAGCATGCTGGTGCTCCTCTGCAAGGTCCCTGCCCAAATTCACCGTCATCACTTCCCCTGTGTTGGTGAGACCCTTGCAGAGGAAATGACGAAATCCTGCACCTCTTGGAACAGCTGGAATGGCAGGTTTACACCTGGTTGGACCTGGCTGTGATTCACATGGTTTGGGAACACATTTAAGCATCTGCCCAGTTTCTAGCATGGGATTAATCCTGTAGCCACATGCCATGTGCCTGGCTCCTGTGTGATGCCCTTCCACTGATGTCAAACTGAGTAAATTCACTTTCATTCTTTTGGAACCCATGTGAGCACTCTGGTATTAAGTGATGAATTTGAATGTTATTAAGTTTGTGTTTTGCTGGAAGACAGTGGGGAGAAACAGAAAGCTAGTGGGGAAAAAAAAATATGAAAATGGAACAAGAAGTAGGTATTATGAAAATCAATACACACAGAACATGAAAGAAAAGATGGAAGGGCAAGAAACAGAACTTCTCATCTGAAAACACAGCATACCTGCCATGTGTAGGGCATGAATTTCTGCCAGCATAACTAT